>NW_012103454.1:2678104-2683317 GCF_000951045.1 Mandrillus leucophaeus
TGACTTGATCGTGGTAGATAAACTTTTGGATGTGCTGCTGGATTTGATTTGCCAGTATTGTATTGAGAATTTTCACATCAATGTTCATCAGGGATATTGGCCTGAAGTTTCCTGTTTTTTGTTGTGTCTCTGTCAGGTTTTGGTATCAGGATGATGCTGGCCTCATAAAATGAGTTAGGGAGGAGTCTCTCCCTTTCAGTTGTTTGGAATAGTTTATGAAGGAATGGTACCAGCTCCTCTTTGTACATCCAGTAGAATTCAGCTGTAAATCCACCTGGTTCTGAGATTTTTATGTTGGTAGGCTATTTATTTCTGCCTCAATTGCAGAACATGTTGTTGGTCTATTCAGGGATTTGTCTTCTTCTTTAGTCTTGGGACGGTGTATATGTCCAGGAATTTATCCATTTCTTCTAAATTTTCTAGTTTATTTGCATAGAGGTGTTTATAGTATTCTCTGACAGTAGTTTGTAATTCTGTGTGGTCAGTGGTGATATCCCTTCTGTCATTTTTTTGTTGTGTCTATTTAATTCTTCTCTTTTCTTCTTTGTTAGTCTACCTAGTCTATCTATTTTATTAATTTTTTTCAAAAAACGAACTGCTGGATTGATTTTTGAAGGGTTTTCTTCTGTCTCTATCTCCTTCAGCTCCAGTCTGATCTTAGCTATTTCTTGTCTTCTGCTAGCTTTTGGATTGGTTTGCTCCTGCTTCTCTAGTTCTTTTCATTGTGACATTAGGGTGTCAATTTGAGATCTTTCTAGCTTTCTGATGTGGGCTTTTAGTGCTATAAATTTCCCTCTTAACACTGCTTTAGCTGCATTCCAGAGATTCTGGTACATTGTCTTTTTGTTCTCGCTGGTTTCAAAGAACTTCTTGATTTCTGCCTTAATTTCATTATTTACCCAGGAGTCATTCAGGAGCAGGTTGTTCAATTTCCATGTAGTTGTGTGGTTTTGAGTGAGTTTCTTAATCTTGAGTTCTAATTTGATTGCACTGTGGTCTGAGAGACTTTGTTATGATTTCATTTCTTCTGCATTTGCTGAGGAATGTTTTACTCCCAACTATGTGGTTGATTTTAGAGTAAGTGTCATGTAGAACTGAGAAGAATATTCTGTTGTTTGGAGGTAGACAGTTCTGAAGATATCCATTAGGTCCACTTGTTCCAGAGCTGAATTCAAGTCCTAAATATCCTTGTTAATTTTCTATCTCATTGATCTGTCTAATCTTGAGAGTGGTGTGTTAAAGTCTCCCACTATTATTGTGTGGGAGTCTAAGTCTCTTTGTAGGTTTCTAATAACTTGTTTTATAAATCTAGGTGCTCCTGTATTGGGTGCATATATATTTAGAATAGTTAGCTCTTCTTGCTGAATTGATCCCATTACCATTATGTAATCCCTTCTTTGTCTCTTTTGATCTTTGTTCGTTTAAAGTCTGATTTGTCAGAGACTAGGATTGCAACCCTTGCTTTTTTCTGCTTTCCATTTGCTTGATAATTTTTTCCCTCTCTTTATTTTGATCCTATGTCTGTCTTTGCACATAAGATGGTCTCTTGAATACAGCACACCAATGGGTCTTGACTCTTTATCCAATTTGCCAGTCTGTGTCTTTTAATTGGGGCATTTACCCCACCAATGTAAAGTGTTTAATAAATACTTTTGTTTCTATGTAGTCTTCAAAAATATGTATGGTTGTTTGTGGACATGGAACTCATACCCATATGAAGTTATAGAACATTTCTATCACCCTAGAAAGTTAAATCATGCCCATGTGATGTCAATCCCACCCCCACTCCCAAGTCAACTACTGTTCTGCTTTCCATTATTTGCCTGTTATAGAACTTTACAGAATCAAATCATGCATTATATTTTTTTTGCTTGTTCCTCCCAATCACTATAATATCTGTGATAATCATCTGCGTTGTGTTTGTATTAGTAGTTCCTCGTTTTAATCTGTGAGTTCTATTCCACTTTAACATTGCACTTTACTATATCATCATTTCTATTTTATCCAGTTTGCATATTCCTTTTCTTGCTGATGCACCTGAGCTCTTTCCAGGTTTTGAATATGATTAACACATCTACCATGTAAATTGTTACACAAGACTTTTTGCAGCAATGTGATTTCATTTGTTTCAGATAAGTACCTAGAAGTGGGAATTCCTGGGTCATAGGATAGGTGTATATTTAGTTTTATCAACAATCATAAAATCTTTGGGTTTTGTGATATTTTGTATCTCTAATAAGAAAGGATGAGAATTACTCTTCCTCCACATTTTTCCCAACACATGGCATTATCAGTCCTTTTAATTTTAGATATTCAAAACAGTGTGAAATGGTATCTCATTGTTTCAATGTAACTTTAGAAACTATGAAAAGTTTTACATTAAGTTTTAATGTAGGTGTCTGCTAATTCTAACAACTACACAAATTCTGAGTCAATTGATTAACCTCCTCATATCGGTCTTGTTTTCTGGTTTCATTTTTCATGCCTGGTCATCATTGAATGGATACAAGATATTATGAATTTCACCTTGATGTTACTGGATTTCAAATATTCTTATAAATATTCTTCAGGGTTTTTTCTGAAATTCATTTTAAATTACTGAGAAACTGTCTGATATTCTTAGGTGTTGGTTTTATGATTTTTAGTGGGTCTGGAGTGGTCCTCAGTGTAGGGTTAATTATTACTTACCACTGAGACAAGATATTCTGCATAGACTATCCAATGCCCTGTGGATTATGAACTATTTGGTCTAACTGTTGTGAAAAGGCATTATTCCCATGCCTGTGTGAGTACTGGGCACTGACCCTTTTAGTTGTTTCAGGTTTGTTTTTTGTTTGTTTGTTTGCTTTTTGACTAGGCTGGGGCTCTTTTCTCTAATGCATGCATTGATAATATTCAGATGAATCCTTGAAGTTAACTCTCCACGGATATCTGGGATTCTTTCTGTGGGCAGCTCCCTTTTTTTGCTAGGGTTTGGACTTTTTCATAGTGACCAGAGAATAACAATGAACCATCATTTTATAACTGAAACAAAAACCATAACCCCCTAGTCTACCTATCCATGATCTGTAGTTCTCTTCCTTTTTTGACTGCTATTTCTTCCTCAGTGACTCTTATACTTTTTGTAGACCTAGGCATTTTGTTTGTGCGTTTTTTTTGCCTTTTGCTGTTTTAATCCCAGGTTATGAGAGCCAGCTGGGTGTGGTGACTCACACTTATAATCCCAGCCCTGTGGAAGGCTAAGGCAAGAAGATTGCTTGAGACCGGCAGTTTGAGACCAGTCTGGGCAATATAGAGAGACCTGGCTTCTACAAAAATAAAAAGTAATAATTAGTGGGTATGGTGTCATGCACCTGTAGTCCCAGCTACTTTAGAGGCTAAGGTAGGAGGATCGCTTAAGCCCAGGAGTTTGATGCTACAGTGAGCTATGATTGTGCCACTTAACTTCAACCTAGGCTACAAGGTAAGACCTATCTTTAAAAAATGAGAGCCTGTCACCTTCCTCTCTCTCACTGTGGGACACTTATAAAGTTGAATACATGGAAAGGGAGCTGTTAACACACAGTAATTCGTCATCATATCATATATCAAAAGTCTGGCAAGCTGGTTTAAATGACAAAAATATATTCACACCTACTAGTCTACATTATCTTTGGATAAAATCCTTATTGCTCATAAAATACTGATCAACCCCAGCTATACATGTGAAATATTGCTTTGATCCTAATTCTTTTTCATTTTTTCTAATTTTCTGTTTAACACCTAAAGGTGCCTTTATTTCTAAAAAAAAATTCATTATAGTCTAGGATATGTTCAGACTTTTGAGAATTATGACTGCCATGTTGAGAGACAATGCCCTTTTAATGCACTATTAGAAAAGTTTATTTTCTACAATATACACTAAATAAAAGTATAAGGAAATTGCATTTTATAGATATGATGAAATTTGAAAGTTTCTTTTATTCCCATAAAAGCCTAAAATAATATTTTCTTTACCTTAAAGCCATCCCTTAATTGTAGGATTATTTCAAATTAGAACATCTATTTCATGGCAGAAAACACTCTTAAAACCAGGGATCTTCAAAATACTTCTCCAAATCTCTATTTCAAATTCCTATGAAAAGTTATTTTATGTATCTTCCAAAGTATATTTGTTTTATTTTTTCTAAGAAGAAAATATGATCTATTTTAAAGTTTTCATAACCACCTAGATTTATTTAGTAACTTTTCTCTAAGAAATTAAAGTAGGCTTACTCTTTTAGATTTAACTCAAAAAAAAAAAGTTCTAATAAATAGATGCAATGAGATACATTCTATTTTATTTTTATTTTATATATTATTTAGAGTTTTGAACTTTTCATCCGGCAACATTCTGCCTGGCTGCCTCTTTGATTGTAAATCAGATCCCCTCAGATATAGCATTGCTCCAAAGAGGCCTTGAGAGTACTCATAGGTACATTACTTACTGAATTACACTCCAGCGTCCTGACAGAACAAAGCACTGGCAAGTGTACCATAAATTTCCATAAAGAAATAACTTCAGCAATAAACTCTATTTAGGGATAAGAAAGAAGAGAATAACAGGGCAAACTAAATAAACATCATCACAATACAGCACATTAGATGACATCTTTACAACGACATACAAAAATTACTTTGTAGAATCTTGATAGGAACTTACAGCCAAACTTTCTCACAAGAACATAAAGCCTTCTTGATATCATGAAAATCTGTTGCAGTTCTTCTCAGGAAAGTGGCTTCCCAGGAACATTGTAATTCTGTTTTAATAGGGATGTAAATGTTTTCAATTAATATTCACTATACCAAATAAGCAGGTCATAAACAATGTAATGAAATTAATTAATGGGTGATGAATTAAACCATTGATTAAACTTATTTGAAGAACAATTTTACTAAGTACATATAACATTCTGACTTACATGATTGAACACATAGATTTAACAGGATAAAAATAAAATGAAATTTACTATCTCTAAGTAGAGGTAAGTATGAAAAATAAATATATAACACAAATGTTGTTAGCTGAAACAAAGAAAAAATAATTCTTTTACAAAACAATCCTCCTGATGAGAAACATATATATAAAATATATATTATTTTATTTATATAAAATATATTATATATTTTATATATATATAAAAAAAGCTGGGAAAAATTAAATACATATGAATACATCACTAAGCTGTAGAGAT
>NW_012103454.1:2683489-2686435 GCF_000951045.1 Mandrillus leucophaeus
TGTTAGCCAGGATGGTCTCGATCTCCTGACCTTGTGATCCACCCATCTTGGCCTCCCAAAGTGCTGGGATTACAGGCTTGAGCCACCGCGCCCGGCCCCATACGAAGTTTAAAGTAGTTTTTTTTTCTCTAATTCTGTGAAGAATGTCTATGTTAGTTTGATGGGAATAGCCATGAATCTGTAAATTACTTTGTACAGCCTGGCCATTTTCATGGTATTGATTCTTCCTATCCATGAGCATGGAATATTTTTCTATTTGTTTGTGTCCTCTTTGACTTCCTGGAGAAGTGGTTTGTAGTTCTTCTTAAAGTGATCATTCATGTCCCTTGTTAACTAGGTATTTTATTCTCTTGGTAGCAATTGTAAATGGAAGTTAATTCATGATTTGGGTCTTTGCTTGTCTGTTGTTGGTGTATAGAAATGCTTGTGATTTTTGCACATTGATTTTGTGTCCTGAGACTTTACTAAGGAGTTTACTTAAAGTAAAGTAAGACTTGACTTTAAGGAGTTTGGGGGCTGAGATGATGGGGTTTTCTAAATATACTATCATGTCATCTGCAAACAGAGATATTTTGACTTCCTCTCTTTTTTTTTTAATACCCTTTATTTATTTCTCTTGCTTGATTGCCCTGACTAGAAATTTCAATACTGTGTTGAATAGGAGTGGTGAGAGAGGACATCCTTGTCTTGTGCCAGTTTTCAAAAGGAATGCTTCCAGCTTTTGGCCATTCAGTATATTAGCTGCAGGTTTGTCATAAATAGTGCTTATTATTTTGAGATATCTTCCATCAATACCTAGTTTATTGAAAGTTTTTAACATGAAGGAATGTTGAATTTTATCAAAGGTCTTTTCTACATCTATCAAGATAATCATGAGGTTTTTGTCATTGGTTATGTTTCTGTGATGAATTTTGTTTATTGATTTGCATAAGTTGAACCAGACTTGCATCCCAGAAATGAGGCTGACTTGATCGTGGTAGATAAACTTTTGGATGTGCTGCTGGATTTGATTTGCCAGTATTGTATTGAGAATTTTCACATCAATGTTCATCAGGGATATTGGCCTGAAGTTTCCTGTTTTTTGTTGTGTCTCTGTCAGGTTTTGGTATCAGGATGATGCTGGCCTCATAAAATGAGTTAGGGAGGAGTCTCTCCCTTTCAGTTGTTTGGAATAGTTTATGAAGGAATGGTACCAGCTCCTCTTTGTACATCCAGTAGAATTCAGCTGTAAATCCACCTGGTTCTGAGATTTTTATGTTGGTAGGCTATTTATTTCTGCCTCAATTGCAGAACATGTTGTTGGTCTATTCAGGGATTTGTCTTCTTCTTTAGTCTTGGGACGGTGTATATGTCCAGGAATTTATCCATTTCTTCTAAATTTTCTAGTTTATTTGCATAGAGGTGTTTATAGTATTCTCTGACAGTAGTTTGTAATTCTGTGTGGTCAGTGGTGATATCCCTTCTGTCATTTTTTTGTTGTGTCTATTTAATTCTTCTCTTTTCTTCTTTGTTAGTCTACCTAGTCTATCTATTTTATTAATTTTTTTCAAAAAACGAACTGCTGGATTGATTTTTGAAGGGTTTTCTTCTGTCTCTATCTCCTTCAGCTCCAGTCTGATCTTAGCTATTTCTTGTCTTCTGCTAGCTTTTGGATTGGTTTGCTCCTGCTTCTCTAGTTCTTTTCATTGTGACATTAGGGTGTCAATTTGAGATCTTTCTAGCTTTCTGATGTGGGCTTTTAGTGCTATAAATTTCCCTCTTAACACTGCTTTAGCTGCATTCCAGAGATTCTGGTACATTGTCTTTTTGTTCTCGCTGGTTTCAAAGAACTTCTTGATTTCTGCCTTAATTTCATTATTTACCCAGGAGTCATTCAGGAGCAGGTTGTTCAATTTCCATGTAGTTGTGTGGTTTTGAGTGAGTTTCTTAATCTTGAGTTCTAATTTGATTGCACTGTGGTCTGAGAGACTTTGTTATGATTTCATTTCTTCTGCATTTGCTGAGGAATGTTTTACTCCCAACTATGTGGTTGATTTTAGAGTAAGTGTCATGTAGAACTGAGAAGAATATTCTGTTGTTTGGAGGTAGACAGTTCTGAAGATATCCATTAGGTCCACTTGTTCCAGAGCTGAATTCAAGTCCTAAATATCCTTGTTAATTTTCTATCTCATTGATCTGTCTAATCTTGAGAGTGGTGTGTTAAAGTCTCCCACTATTATTGTGTGGGAGTCTAAGTCTCTTTGTAGGTTTCTAATAACTTGTTTTATAAATCTAGGTGCTCCTGTATTGGGTGCATATATATTTAGAATAGTTAGCTCTTCTTGCTGAATTGATCCCATTACCATTATGTAATCCCTTCTTTGTCTCTTTTGATCTTTGTTCGTTTAAAGTCTGATTTGTCAGAGACTAGGATTGCAACCCTTGCTTTTTTCTGCTTTCCATTTGCTTGATAATTTTTTCCCTCTCTTTATTTTGATCCTATGTCTGTCTTTGCACATAAGATGGTCTCTTGAATACAGCACACCAATGGGTCTTGACTCTTTATCCAATTTGCCAGTCTGTGTCTTTTAATTGGGGCATTTACCCCACCAATGTAAAGTGTTTAATAAATACTTTTGTTTCTATGTAGTCTTCAAAAATATGTATGGTTGTTTGTGGACATGGAACTCATACCCATATGAAGTTATAGAACATTTCTATCACCCTAGAAAGTTAAATCATGCCCATGTGATGTCAATCCCACCCCCACTCCCAAGTCAACTACTGTTCTGCTTTCCATTATTTGCCTGTTATAGAACTTTACAGAATCAAATCATGCATTATATTTTTTTTGCTTGTTCCTCCCAATCACTATAATATCTGTGATAATCATCTGCGTTGTGTTTGTATTAGTAGTTCCTCGTTTTAATCTGTGAGTTCTATTCCACTTTAACATTGCACTTTACT
>NW_012103454.1:2690925-2765425 GCF_000951045.1 Mandrillus leucophaeus
ATATATAACACAAATGTTGTTAGCTGAAACAAAGAAAAAATAATTCTTTTACAAAACAATCCTCCTGATGAGAAACATATATATAAAATATATATTATTTTATTTATATAAAATATATTATATATTTTATATATATATAAAAAAAGCTGGGAAAAATTAAATACATATGAATACATCACTAAGCTGTAGAGATAGTGAAGAAACCACTGAGGGCTAAAATAAATGTAAACAGAAGCTGAGAAGCAAATGAAGTGTGTGAAATTTAGCTTTTATTCTGAAAACTTCTGCCAAATTTTGTTAGACTAAAGTTTCCTGTTCCCCTAGGACTGCATGAGCTAGAAAGAACAGAAGTTTTTAATGTGACATGGGTAGTTTAATAAAATATGCCTGATAAATCTGGTACCCCAAAGTGCCCTATGTGAAGTAAAAGAATGAATGAAAAATGAACCCATTATAAGGAAGGGGCAGCAAAAATATTTATCCATTTTAAACTTGGAACTGGATGAAAGAAAAGAAAATCTCCCATGAGAATTTGTAACCATGAACTCAGTGTCACATGGATTTTTGCTTGAATTTATGTTACCCACATGTTCAGGAGTAAAACTTGGAGCAGAAATTTTAATTTAAAACACGGTAAGGTTTGCAGTGCTCCCTGATGACTAGTAGAAGAAAGTAATATCATCTCCAGGGATGTGAAACATCCATTCAGGAAAACAAAAACTTTCCATATATAAAGCTCCAAGGGAAATGAGCAGTTTAGAGTCAAAAATCATAAAAGAAACCACATAAATAGTTACAGATAACCCTCAAAGAATGTAAATATCAGAATTATCAGACTATTTTAAACACCTAAAGAAAAGAAAAAGAAAAAAAAACTGGGAACAAAAGCCTATAGAAAACAAGTAAGATTTGGAAGAGAGCACTGCATTTTGATAAATACAGAAGACTTCAAATTTAACATTTAAAACATAGAATGAACAACACAAAATAACTTAGCTAATGAACAGGTAGATAGCTTATTCTCAAAAGATATGTGGTAGTAATAATGTTTTAAAAACTAGAATTGACATTTTAAGGACAAACTTCCAATTTACAGTCTGGTAGGTAGAGAGCTTAGAAGTTGTCACTCATTCCTACCAACAAGTAAAAAAGCTGAACCAACTGAAAAATCAATAACTCTTCTTAGATCTGTCAGAGAAGTAAGGTCACAGGGAAAATCACTGGCCCCCAAATTGGAGAGACAGATAGGTGAATACAGAGAATCACAACTTATCAGAGCAAAGACCCAAAAGCTGAAGCCTCCATGGGGACTAGTACTGGGTAAGAAAACCTGAGCTGTAATTAATAAATTACTAGAGGCTCACTATAGACTATTTTGAGAGTCAAAAAGTCCAGGGAAACCCAGTTAAAGGAGTACCCCTACACTTTTGTGAGCTTTAGCTCCTGGAGCTAACCCAGGTTTTGACAGTGAAAGAGGAGAAGAGAAATGAAAAAGAAAGAAGATAATTTAAAAATCCCTTCATGCTTCTTGTAAGGGGAAGAAAAATGTAATCATTCTGAAATTTACCAAAGTATTCTGCCAGTGATAAGGCCTGCCCCCAGAAGAAGCTCCCAGAGCCTAGACTACTGTTTTGTTTGCAGGCCTAACTAAACTGGGGGAGGGAAATACCCAACTCTAGCCTTCTCTAGCTTTCCACATAAAAGAAGAAAAATACCCAACTCCAGTCCAATCTAGTTATTCTGTCCCACCTAGGGCCAGGGATGGGGAGAATCCATGGGAGAAGTGAGAAGCATGTGTGAGGTTAACAGTCCAGAGGCATAAGCTCATTAAAACACTGAGATCTAATCAGGCAACTACAGGACACTTTTCCTCCTCTCACACTTTACCACCTCATTACTAAAGGCCTATTTAGCACAGTTTCTGTTACTCAGAACATCACGTCCAGCTATCAGGAAAAAATTACAAGGCATACTAAAAGTCACAAACATAGTTTGAAGAGATAGAGCAAGCATAAGAACCAAACTCATATGGCAGAGATGATGGAATTATCAGACCAGAAATTTCAAACAACTATGATTATTATGCTAAGGGCTCTAATGCATAAAGGAGATAACACATCACAACAGATGAGCAATGTCAGCAGAAGTTCTAACAAGGGGAATAAAAAAGAAATGCTAGAGATCAAAAACACACTAATAGAATTGAAGAATGCCTTTGATAGGTTTATTATCAGACTGAACACAGCTGAGGAAAGAATTTCTGAACTTGAGAATACTCAATGAAAATTTCAAACACTACAGAGTAAAGAGAAAAAAGGCTGAAAAAAGAACCCAAACAGTATTTAAGAACTGTGGAAGAACTATAAAAAGTATAACATATGCAAACTGAGAAGAAAGAGAAGACAACAAGGGAGAGAAAAGAGGAAATACTTGGAGCAATAATGGATGAAAATTCCCCCAAAATTAAACTCAGACACCAAACCACAGATCCAAGAAGCTCAGAGAACACCAAACAGGATAAGTGGAAAAACAAAACAACCTAGCCATATTATACTTAAGCTCAGAATATCAAAGACAAAAGACCTTGAAAGAAACCAGAGAAAACAAAACACCTTACTTAAATAGGAGCAAAAATAAGAATCATATCCAATTACTTCTCAGAAACCATGCAAGCAAAAAGAGAATAAAATAAAAATATTTAATGCTTTAAGAGAAAAAAAAAATCACAGCAACCTAGAATTCTGTGTCATAAGAAATTATCCTTCAAAAGTGAAAGAGAAATAAACACTTCTTCAGACAAACAAAATTTGAGGAAACTTGTAACCAATTTATTTGTATAAATAAAATAAATGACAGCAATAATTCCGGTAATGGGGGTTATTTTATTACTATAAAGTACTCATAGTACCGTAAAGCAGCATAGTGTCATTTGACAGTGGATGTTAAAGAATTGTAAATCTATATTGCTAACTCTAGGGTAACCTCTTAAAAATAGGAAAATAAAGTATAACTGATATGCTAAGAAATGAGATAAAATGGCATTAAATAAAATGCTCAATTAAAAGTATAAAGGGAAGAAAAAGTAGAATTCAAAACTATGAATAAAGGACAAGCGTAACAAATAGAAAACACTAGTGAATACGGTAGATGTTATTCCAAGTATGTCAATAATCACTTTAAACATCAATGGTCTAAAAATACCAATTAAAAGACAGAGATTGTCTGAATGAATAAAAAATCAAGACCAAACCATATGTTGTTTACAAGAAGCACACCTTAAATACAAAGATACATATATATTGAAAGTAATTGATTGAGAAAGATATATCATGCTAACCTACCAAAAGAAATCAGGATCCAGACAATGGAATCTTATTCAGCACTAAAAATTAATAACGTATTAAGTGAAGAAAAGACTACTTAGGGAGGAAACATAAATGCACATTGCTAAGGGAAAGAAGCCAATCTGAAAAGACTGCATACTGTATGATTCCAACTAAATGACAATCTAGGAAAGTTAAAACTTATAGAGAGAGTGAAATGATCAGTGTTTGCCAGTGGTTAGGGGGAAGGAAGGAGAATAGGTGGAGCGCAGAGTATTTTCAGGGCAGTGAAACTACTCTGTATGGTACTAATCCTGTATATATGTCAGTATAAACTTAACAAAACCCATAGAATGTGTAACACCAAGAGTGATATAAACCATGGACTTTGATAATGATGTCAATATAGATTCATTGATTGTAATAACTGTACCACTCTTGAGCAGGATTTTCATGGTAGGGGAGGCTGTGTACATGTGGGTGCAGGGGATATTTAGGAAATTCACGTGTCTTCTACTCAATTTTGCTGTGAACCTCAAACTGATGTAAAAAATAAAGTCCATTTAAAAAGTTAAAGGAAAAAGCTTCACTTACAGACACAATGGTATAACTGGATCAGACCAGCTATTCCCCCATAGTCAAAATAATTGCTACGCATGTTCTCCCTGCCTCTCTGTCCCTCTATATTACTTTCTGCACAGGGATAGTGGTAGTGCCTTCTGGGATGGGAAAAAGGTCCTTCTGAAAGCTCAGAAGATTCAGAGAAGTCTGCGGAATCAAATTGGAGGAGGGAAAATTTCACCCAGATAACACTAACCTTGGGGTGCAGTTCCAGGTCCTCTAGCTAGGGCCCTGACTTGGACATCTCACAACTGCATCTGTGCATTCAACTGTGTTGAAAGTTCACATGCTCTGACTCTTAGACAAGGGTTTGATCTTCAGCTTTTTCTGCTAATCTACTGCATGAGATAAGGGCTTCTTTGTAAGCTGCCAAAGTGCTCTGGCTCTCATGCTTAGTTTTCAATGACTTGCAAATTGAGCACGGCTTTCATTATCAAACCACTCCTCATGCTAACTATGCTAGTCAGGTTCTCCAGCAATCAGACACTGAGATAACGTTAGATTTACAGAAGTTGCATTGACAAGGAACATCTTAGAAAGGAAAGAAGAAAGGCTTACAGAGAAGAACCCATCAGATGGTGATATAAGATCTCACAAAGTATTGGCCAAACCCATGGGAAGCTCTGGAACAAAGATTTGCTTTTATAAGAGCCTCATGTTGGGTTTAGGCATCGGCAAGAAGAAAGTAACCTCAACTCAAAACCTGAGATAGACCCTAACGGAGCTGGCAGCTAGAGGCTGACAGCCAACCACACTCCTTGCTATGGGTGCAGTCATTTCTTTACAAAAGATCTAAGATATTCTTTTTCATCTGACACAAACACTATCAAATAAGTAAACATAATGAACATATGGACATCCACTAATGGAATGAACACCTACAGATAGAATTCTATGTATTCTAAAGATACATGGAATATTTACTAAGGTAGTCCACATGCTAAGGCATAAAAGATCTCAAATTCAGAAGGACTGAAATCATATAGAATAATATTCCTGAACAAAAATGGAGTTAAACTGTGAAGTAACAGGAAAAAAAATCTTAAACTTGTAAAACTCAGATTATGGTAATTAGCATATCCATCATCTAAAATATTTATTATTTCTTTGGGAACAAATTTAAGGCATGGAGGCATTATCCCAAGCAAATTAAGGCAGAAACAGAAAAGCAAATACCGCATGTTCTCACTTATTGTAAGTAGAAGCTAAAAATTGAGTACTCATGGGCATAAAGATGGCAACAATAGATACCGGGGACTATTAGAGGGAGACAAAGTGTGGGGACAAAGGTTAAAAAAAAATTCTTGGCCGGGCACAGTGGCTCATGCCTGTAATCCCAGTACTTTAGGAGGCCGAAGCGGGCTGATCACCTGAGGTCAGGAGTTCAAGACCAGCCTGGCCAACATGGTGAAACCCCATCTCTACCAAAATTACAAAAATTAGCCAGGTGTGGTAGCAAGCACCCGTAATCCCCGCTACTCGGGAGGCTAAGGCAGGATAATTGCTTGACCCCAGGAGACGGAGATTGCAGTGAGCCGAGATCACTCCACTGCACTCCAGCCTGAGCAACAGAGTGTATGTCTGTCTCAAATAAATAAATAAATATATAAATAAATTAAAATAAATAAATAAATAAAAAACCACCTAATTCTTCAGTACTATGCTCAGTACCTGGATGACGGAGTCAATCATCGTGCTCCAAACCTCAGCCTCATACAATATACTTATGTAATAAATACTTCTAAGCAACCACTGATTCTAAAATAAAACTTAAAATTTATTTTTAAGAGTAATATGATAAAAATAAAATAAAACATGAATGTAAAAGGAACTTTATCATTTAACAGGTAATCTAGATTAATTTTCTGTGAAAGTGTCTCTCTAGCCTATTATTAAGCACATACAGGATTGAGGAATTTATCTTCTGAAGTAGCCTGATTCATTTTGAGATGTTCTTTAATGGTTGGAAATTATTTTATATGAAGTTAAATTTTCCCTCCCATTATTTCCACCTTTTATCCTAGTTCTCTCCTCCAGAACCTCTCAAAATCAATCCAAACCTTACTACACATGAGTCCTTAAAATAAACAAAAAGAGCTATCAAGTTCCTAATTCTTTCCTTCTCCAGATGAAACATTCTCAGCTCTTTCAGGTACCTTCTCACGTAATTTACAATGACCCAGAAATATTCTCATTCCTTGCCCTTCACCATTCTTCAGTTTGATTAAAAGACCTCCAGAGGTGAGCTTTCCAGAAGAGAACACAATATCCTAGGTGAGGTCTTCCCAGTGCAGAATACAGAAGCCACATCCCACTCTGACAAAAATAAAATAAATGTAAAAGGCATCAAGGGCAGGCAGGAGTTAGTTTGGATAATTTCTTGGGTAGACATATGATTGATTACTTCTAATTATAACCTCCTTCTTGGGACTCATCAGGCCCTAAAACTGACTAAGTAGTTTTATGCCTTATGGCCTTTGCACAGCCTGTCCTGGTGAAACCCTGTCTCTACTAAAAATACAAAAATTAGCCAGGCATGGTGGTGGATACCTGTAATCCCAGCTACTTGGGAGGCTGAGGCAGAATTGCTTGAACCTGGGAGGAAGGTGGAGGTTACAGTAAGCCAGGATCACGCCATCGCACTCCAGCCTGGGCGACAGAGTGAGACTCTGTCTCAAAAAAAAAAAAAAAAAAAAAAAAAAAAAAGAAAGCAAGATCTTACCATATCTTCATATTCACCATCCCAGAAAGGCTGTTCCTTACCACTTTTTCTAGGGAAACCTTTTCACCATTGTTCTCTGACCCAGTCTAATGTTTATTTTCTTCAGAAAAATTACCAAAGATGCAATTATTAATTTGCATGTGATCCTGTCTTTGTCTCTCCCACTAGAATATAAAGTAAAAGTTTGGTAAACAAAGAAAAAAATTAAAAACAGCATCTCTTTGTTCCATTAATATCCTGCCAGCCTTTGGCACAGTGGATGCACAGTGTATAATTAACACTCAAAAATACTTGGTGAGTTAATAAATTAAAAAATGAAATGGTTACCAACAAGTTTTTGGTTTTGCGATTGGATAAATAAGCCAAGACTAACATTACAGAAGGACAAGTCCATTGTGGAAGGAAAAAGAGAATCATGCAGGAGTCTAAGTTTTTTGGGGTCTAATATCTAGATTGGGAATAAGGATCTGGATCTAGAAGCCAGACCTAAAAAATAAATTTATATACCAGGGTCATCAATCTATTCGACACAGTTAAAGTTATGGGAATAGATGAGGAAATAATCAGATGTTACAATAAAGAAAAAAGAAACTAAGGGACACAGAATGAGAAATTAATGTCTAAGGAAATTAAAAGCAATCCGAGAAGTGGAACTACAACCAAATAATTCCATTGTTTCAAGACAGAAGTGACAGATATAGTCAGATAGCAATAGAAGAGACCTGAAAAATGGCCATGGGTTTTTACAATTTAGCAGTTATTAGAAACTTTTGAGAGAGAGAAGTTTAATGGTATTTTAGGAGCAGAAGTCTGAGAGTCATGCAGTACACAGGTCAGAAAATAAAAGGGTAAATAAGAGCACTCTGTCAAGATGATTGATTGAATAGTGTATAAGAAAATCAAGATAGCAAGCAGAGAGGTACCCCAAGGACAAAGAAGGTGTTTTTTTTTTTCTTAGTTTTTAGATGCAACAGATTTGTACATATTTATCACCTAAGGAAAAGAGCCACTGGAAAGCAAAGCATTAAAAATATAAAGAAAATGGGGACATTTGAAGAATGACTTATCTGAGATCACAGAAAGACAGCAGAATGAGTACTCATGAGTATAGACATTAGATATTAGGTAGGAGGCACCAGCACCTCCTGCTTGTGGGGAACTCTCATTGGTGCACAGAAGTTAAAAGAATGATACATGTTTAAAGGCATTTACATCAGAAAGATACAAAGACAGAGTAGACAATAAACTTATTCCTCTAAAGCACGGAAGCCCCCTTGGAGTTTGAGATCATTTACTTGTAGTGGCACAAATTGGCACCAAAAAAATGCATGCCTATATTATGTTCTCTATTATTGTTCCACTCACTTGGTAAAAGATAGTACAAAGCAATAAAAGGATTGATCTTGGGTTGGAAGTCTGTAAGGCAGATGGAGAAGAATAATTTGAGGCAGGAGGATTAAAGGATACTGCCTTTATAAAGATGGAAAGAGGCCTAACAGTGTAATTTGATAGGATTTGTGGAAAATAACAAATTAAAGGGGAGGCCACAAAACAAGTGGATTATGAAGAGGGATAAAGGTTGGTCTGAGATTTGTGAATATGGAGATGTCTAATACACGTCCAAGTCAAATACATAGTTGGATACTTGAGTCTGACATAAAGGAAGAAATATGGACTGTGGTTATAAGTTTGGTATTCATCAGCATTAAATAGTACTTAAATAGGTGGGAATGATATGGTCATCTAGAGAGTAAGCAAAGATAGAGGAGAAAGGAGAACCAAAGACTGAGCCCTGTGGCCCTGGAGCACCAAGACATTGTAGAGATGAGAGAAGATGGTTTAGAAGGAGTACGGTAGACAGAATTCTTAGATTCCTGTCTCCTGGTGTACAAACCCCAAACAATCCCCTCCACTTGACTGTAGGTGGGACTTAATAATATAACTAGATCTTACTCCCATGATTAGGTTGTATCTTATGGCAAAGGTAAAGGGATTCACCAGATGTAATTAAGGTCCCTAATCAGGAGATTTAAATTACTGAAAAAGGAGCTTATTCTTTATGGGCATGACCTAATCCAGCAAGGTATTTTATTATTTTACTTTGTTTGATCTTTTGAGAAAGGGTCTTACTCTGTCCCTCAGGCTGGAGTACAGTAGTATGGCCACTGCTCACTGTAGCCTTGACCTCCTGGGCTCAGGTGATCCTCCCACCTCAGCCTCTTGAGTAGCTGGAACTATGGATGCACATTAACATGCCTGGCTAATTTTTTATAATTTTTTCTTGGAGGCAGGGTTTTGTCATGTTACCTAGGCTGTTCTCAAACTCCTGGACTCAAGTGATCTGCCTGCCTCAGCTTCCCAAAGTGCTAGGATTACAGGTGAGCCACTGCATCCCACTAAAATGTAAAATATTCTCCTCCTCGGCTTGAAGAATCCAATAACCATGTTTTGAGAGGGTTTTGAGAGGGCCATGTAGTAAGGACCTGAAAACAACCTTAGGAGTGGGAGTGACCCCAATCTAATAGCCAGCAAAACAACAGAGGCCTCGGTCTTAAAACTGCAAGAAACGAGTTCTGACAATAACATGAATGAACCTCAAAGTGAATTCTTTTCCAGACAAACCTCTGGATGAGAAAATATGCCAGCCAACACTTTGATTTTACCCTTGTGAGACCCTGAGCCAGATTTTTGGCCAGCAGAAAGATAACAAATGAGTATTATTTTAAGCCACAAAATTTGTAGCAACTTGTGACACAGCAATGGGAAAACAACACAGAGAGTAATCATAGAAAATTACAAGTGCTGTTCTGGAAGCCAAATGATTAAAGAGGGAAGAATAATTGATTGTTGTCAAATGCTACTGACAAATGCAGAACAATGAGACCTGCATATTGATTATTGGATTTACTAAAGAGAAAAATTGTAGAATTATAGTATAATTCAAGAGGAGATTTGCACAAGTATAGAGGTGAAGCTCAAAGGAGACAAAAATGTGGAGGGTTACCTAAGTTAGTAAATGAATAAAATTAAAATGTTCCAGAATAGACTGAATGGCATGATGTATGGCATGATTCATATGTACATGCAAGCATGTTCATTCTTCTGGAATGTGGCATTACTGACCAAATGTAAATTTGGTACTTTGGGTTGCCTTCTTGTCTTCAAAAGAATAACCTCATCTTTCAGCACATCTACATGATGAATAATTAAAAGGAAATTCTTGACCTTGTAGCATTTCCAAAACAAGATGAAAATTGAGAGACATCTGAACAACAAAATTTCCTCAAAAATAACGTTTTCAATACAGTTCACACTTCATGTGTTTTATAAATTCTCCCCAACACACACACACATAACTGTAAATTCCCCTACTTTTACAACTCTAATTATTCTGTACAGATAGCACAAAAAAGCAACCCGAAGATGAAGTGTAGAAAACTATCTTCATATTAGGGAGTAATGTATTAACTCTATATGCTATATTCAATTAATAGAACATTTAGCATAAGCAATTTTCAAACGCGCACACACACACCCCAACACAAGCATAAGGTAAAACAGATTTATTGCAAAGACATACAATCAACTACAACAGTGTAGTTAAATGAATGTGTCATTCTGTAGTTACTAACCCTGCTGAAGCAAATGCATTTTTTCCTAAAATAAGAATCATTTATTGTTAAATAACTATTGCTTATGTTTATTGAAAAAAATGCAGTGTAAAGCTAATATCTCTGTTCCTATTTCTTAGTTGGTTTCTCTTGAAGATTGGTAAAGTGTAGAGGTATTGATTTTATTCTCTAATAATCATTCCTTAAAGTGTATATCTGAATGCCATTACAACCCCAGGAAAAGAGAGCAAGAACAAGTTTAGTGCTCTGTTTGCCCATTTATGTAGCACTAGTGGTACCAATTTCCGATAATGTGCCTACATTTATGGAGCAGCCATTTGAGTTTTCAGCCTTGCTGGAATCGTGTTTCAGTTATAAAAAGGCCATACCAATGAGTTTTAGAATGGATATGCGTTCATGTGAATCTACCCTACAAGAGCAAGTGCTGTGTATTCACAGGAGTCTGGCGTTTAATCTAAAAAGAGGAGCAAATGGTATCTCAATTCTGAGAACTGTTTCTCACATCAAATTGCATTCGCTTGAAAATAGTGGAAGTCGTTTTGGTGCATCTATTCCTGTGATTCAGTAACACATATGCTTTATCTTCTCATCATAAAAGACGTAAACACTCTTATATGAGTTTCCTGGTTACTGAAAGAAGAAACCAGTGAAGAGGTATTTATGCGAAAGTGAATATCCTCATTATCTTAGTCACTGATCTACTATTGTAAGAGGAAGTCTATGCTAGTTGTGCAATAAACACAATACAATGGAACTTACATAAAATAAACTCTTGCCTTTTATTCATTTTTTGAATGATTGTTACCTCACCTTGGGAGAACAAAATACACTCTTGGTGTTGCTGTTGGCTAGTACAGAAAGTATTGGTATGAGTTAATTTGCCATTGTTGTGAGTAGAAAAAAATTACTCTTTTTCTCTGCTTGAATCCTAAACTAGTTACAAGTTTTCAAAAGATATAAGATGATATAAGAATAGTATTTGACTTTTTATACAGTAAATTATGACAGTGACATGTAAAAGGTATAGAGAAAAAAATATTCTCTGATACTGAAGGAACATTTATAGATTTATAGGCACTTGTATTAGAGTTCTACCAGATATAGAGATGAGACAGAGATAGAGATAACAACAGATAGAGATGATAGAGATAAAGAGAGATAGATGGAAAGGAGGAGGAAGAGAGAAAGGGAAAGGGAGCGAGAGAAAGAGAAAGAGAGAGATTTCAAGAAATTGGCTTCCACAATTATAGGGGTGGCAAGTGCTAAATCTTTAGGGCAGGTTGACAAACTGGACAGTCTCCTGAAGGAGGTGACACTGTAATCTACACTCAGAGTTTCTTCTTCCTCAGAGAAGCCTTGGTTTTGCTCTTAAGGCCTTTCAACTGATTGGATGATGCCAACCCAGATTATCAAGGACAATCTCCTTTACTAAAAGTCAACTGATTATAGATGTTAACCACATTTACAAAATATCATCATAGTAACACTTGAGTTAGTGTTTAATTGAAAAACTGGGTACTATACCTTAGCCATGATGATGCATAAATCTGACCATAACATCCATGACTAAAAAGGTACTGTGCTAGCGTAAAGAAGTCTAGATCAAGTAAGGCCTCCTGGGGCTTAGAAGCTGATAGAGAGAATCATGTTTGGAACATGACATAATAAAATTTGTTATAAAAACAGGAGTCTGTTTGGAAATCAGACTGGATCTGTAATGCATATTGTAAAGATATCATATGCCCAGTACAAACATAACACAAATAGGAAAAGTTCTGAATGGAACCTACTACATACTAAATTACTACATGATGGAAGAAGCATCATCAATCAATCCCAAAATTGTTGATTATTAAGGAAATCAGGCCGGGAAAATTGAGTACTAGGGAAAAAAAATTGAGTTTGGCACTGTTATCAAAAACTGATTTGAATAGTTGTGAAAAGTTAAATGTGGAAATTCTGATAAAATGGCAATGTAGGAAAAGCATCTAACACTCTTGACCAAACCCCTACTACAACACCAACTCCCGCCGACCACCACCGATGCTTGAGGAAAACAAGTGAATATAAAAATAAGTAAAACCTTATATCAGCACTGAAAACTAGCAAACTTGTCATGCACTTTTACCAATTTTGAAGAATTGTTGCTATACAAAGCACATGTGGGATCGAAATAAAAGAAGGAATAAGTTCAAGATGGCTCACTAGTAAATGCTCACTGCCCAATCCACGGTCAGAAAACCTTAACAGAAGATGTCAAGACCTTCTAACTCAGAAAGTTAGGAGCAACATTAAAACAACCATACTGTTTTTTAGGGCTTTCTCCTTCCCTGGGTGGCTACAGGAAAGCAGGTCAGACAAAATGTCTTTTATTATGTAAAGTAAGATAAGATAAATGAATAAGAAAGCTGATAAATTAGATATAAAGGATATATTAGAAAGTATAAGGGAATACTTTATAAAACTCTAAGCTAAGTGGCTCACACCTGTAATTCTAGCACTTTGGGAGACAGAGGTGGGAGGATTGCTGGAGTCCAGGAGTTTGAGACCAGCCTCGGCCACACGATGAGACACCATCTCTACAAAATTAGAAAATTAGCAGGAGTGGTGGCATGCACCTGTAGTCCCAGCTGCTCTGCAGGCTGAGGTGGGAGGATCGCTTGACCCCAGGAGTTTGAGGTTACAATGAGCTATGATCTCCTTTCAGGAGACCACCAAGAAACACATGCATTATTGGGGTAAAAGGACTATTTTAGGGAAATTCAGAAAACTAATGAGTTTTGCTTTTTGATTAAATTGATTCGATGAATGGGCTGTGTTCAAAAACAGGAGCTCAACAGCAGAGGCCATGAAGCAGTGAAGTGCTAGCAATGGGAAGATACCTTGCTTTGGAGGTCAAAGGGGCACACACCAAATCAGTGAAGATAGGAAAAAATACACCCAAGTTCCCAAAGGGCAAGAGGACCTTTGATGATATATGAGTTCCACACATTTAATACACGATGTACCCACTCAAATTAAGGAAAGGTAAAGAAATTGATTAATTAATCAAAATTATTTGCTTGAGATGAGTGGTTAACAAATTAGTTCACAATATTTTAATTAAATATTAAAACTGTTAGAACTACAAACAATATACAAAATAACTTCCATAATCATTAAGAATTTTTTAAGAAACCACAAATGACCTAGATGAGAGAACCGAGGAATATTTACGTAATCTCAGTCCTTCAGTAAACAGAGGCATATCAGAAATATTTCATAGATTTGATCGAAAAAATTATTAAAATCATAAGCTCAATCAAAAGGTAACAGGGAAAATTTATGGACTGATTTCTTCTGGCATCATTTTTAATTTAATTATTGATACCAAGCATTATTTGTATAGCAAGAATATTAACTGTTTTCTGTAAAAAGTGTAGCAATGAACATAAACAGTTAATTCCCAAGAAAACAGCCGTAAAATAAACATAACTTTTGATCCAGTGACTACAGTTTTAATGTAAGAAATGATGAAGGATGTAAACAAGGGGTTGGCGGCAAAGATATACAGTGCACCACTGTTTTCTCCTCTATTGGATATACTGCCCAGTGTTCCCATGATGTAGGCACACTAAAAACTCAGTCTTCACCACTATCCAGTGTATCCCTGTAACCAAAAACCAGTTGTGCCTGGAAAGCTATTGAAATACAAATAAACTTTTTTTAAAAAAACATTGTTTTAAATGGCAAAATGTTATAAACAAATAAAATTATTTACTAAGGTAGAAATAGGTGAATTATGGTCACAGAAAGCTTGATAATCAAATTCTAGACATCTATTAAATTGAAGTTATTAAAGAATAGTTAATAAAACTTTCTTC
The DNA here is from genome assembly GCF_000951045.1 of Mandrillus leucophaeus. Classification (NCBI taxonomy): domain Eukaryota; kingdom Metazoa; phylum Chordata; class Mammalia; order Primates; family Cercopithecidae; genus Mandrillus; species Mandrillus leucophaeus. The sequence goes on from NW_012103454.1 coordinate 2,705,087, forward strand.
AAAATATATTAAATGGAAAAAGCATATTATCCTACCCAATCGGAATTGTATGATAGACATTTCCTAAGCAGTATCTATGAATTTCCATGAAAAATGAGATTTAAGACTTTTCTATCTTTTTGCTTTTCTACATATTATGTAATGAACATACATATGTAAATATACATTATTAATTATCTAATTATCTAATGAAAAGAGGAAATAAGCTAATTTTGAAACCACCTTTCCAATTTATAAATTTTTATTTTAATTGCATGCAATTAATACGTATTAGGTAAAGAGTAAAGAAATGATTAGAAAGTATTTTGCAGAAATGTATAGAGAACATTTGCAGAAAGCTAACAAATTGAGAGTCATAGCTTCTTCCTAGAAAACTTGCCTTATTGCATATAGAAGTCTGGACCATAATGAACCATATCCAGACCTCAGGGGGAACTTGCATATGGTTCAAAGAGCTATAATCAAAAAGATAAGTCATTTACACACACACACACACATACACATATGCATACATGTACACTCATGTATACACCCAAAATACAATTATGAAGTAGAAAAGAGATAACTGTGACAAAGTATCCAGGCTTGGAGTTGGAATATACTCAGTTCTTGCTTTATTCTATGAAAGAAGCCCCCTTACCTGTTCTTTTCTGTTGTTCTAGACTTTACTGTCCATGATATTCTTTCTTGTCCATTTTCCTCAATGGTCACACACGCAGTAGACTTTCAAGTTACATCTTGGTGACTGCTTTCTACTAATCTGGTTTTGTAACTTAGCCATGGCTTCAGAAGCCAAATAATGACAGGCTACTACAAGCCAGACTTTTCATTTCTTTGGCACCAACTCCTCAGAAACTTCTGTTCTATTGGCCTCTAGTTGGTTACATATTCACATTACTATAGCTGAAATTTTCAACTGGGGATAACTTTTAAACCTGAAAACCCTGATCATTTATTTACTGGTCTCTGTATTCTTACTACTCTTATCCCTTTCAATTTAGTGGTGGTCATTTTGACATGTCCTTTACAATAAGGAAAAAAGAATATCCCTTAGATAACTATTTGTTAGTTTCTGGATGGTGTCTGTGGTCTGTCAAAGAAAAATTCAGGGAAGCTGCTTGTGAGGAGTATATGGGCTTAGAATGTTGTCTCCAGCGACACTGTCCGTTCAGAGCCATCTCATAAAAGGCTTCATTTTGGAATAAGAAGCAGTTGGCTTTTCCAACACTGGATTTTAAAACCCAGATGCTCCATTATTAGATTTCATTCTGTTGACAACCTTTTCATCTCAGTGAGCAAAATGATATATTACAGCCCAAATTCATTTCACTAATAGTACTTTACTATAAAAGGTAAAAACATCCAACATACATCAAATTTCTGCATTTTTCTTAACATGTGCTCTGTAGGCATACAAATTGACTTCCAACGTGTCACAGATAATGGATTTGCCACCCATACTAGTATGACATAGCAAGTGTCACCTGCTGGCAAGCCTGCAATATCTATACCCTTGCTATTGCCACCCGACCACTGATACTATGCATCAAGTTTTAGGTTCTGTTAAAGGATCCCATTTCCAGACATTGTACTAAGGCTAGTGATAGTTCAAATATTGATTTGGACTCCTTAGGGAATCCTATTACCTTAAACAAAATAGATGTCACAACAAGTTCAAGAAAGTAGGTCAACTCTCCTCTGCTAAGCCCTCAGGGACACAGACAACTTCTGTCTTTATCACATGCTGTTAAAGCACAACCCAAAATGTCATAGCTCACTGTCATTCAGATTTCATTGACCATAGTTTAGCCACATGTCCATACCTAGCTACATAGGAAGCTGGAAATATAATCCTCAGCTGTGCTGAGTCCAAAAGTCTATGATGTATGAAAAGGGGTGAATGAATACTGACAAAAAACCAGCAGTTTGTATCACTTACATAAGATGCATATTTAAGTAATCAAAATGATGAGTGCCCCAAAGGAAAAACTGGCAGACAGAAGCCAAAAAATTCTAAAAAGAAGAAAGAAAAGTCATTAAATCTTTTAAAAGTAAACCTACCTAGTGATCCAATAATGCAACTGGAAACAGTAAACATATACATATTGCTATGAAATTTAAAATAGTCTAAAAAGGTATAACACCTGTTGTCATCATGATTTAAGTGAGATATACATTTCCACACTGTTAGAAGTGTGTAAGCTTGAACAAACTGCAGGAAACAAATTGGTCATCTGTCTCAAGAGTGTTTACATTATGCAGTCTTTTGCTTTAGCAATTTCATTTCTAGAAATCTACCTTAAGGTAACAATGATAGATGAGATAAGAGGTTCTCATAAAAGAATGCTCACTGACACTGTATTTACAATTGCAAAAACTTAAAAATCTAAATGTCCAACAAAAGAGAATGACAAAAATAATCATGACTGAGACACATACTAGAATAGCAATCAGGTGTTGAAAATCATGCTTAAATAGCATATCTGACAAACTTCTCTAATGCAACCCTTGAATAAAAATAAACCTAGGATATGACATTATTTTATACAGTGGAGTCTAAACTGTGAGTGGATATTAAATTTTATTCAAAATACCTCAGAATTATAAAGCAAATTGTATTTTTTATAATTTTTTGCATTTCCATGTTATCTACAGTGTATGTGTTTTAATTTAAAGGATCAGAAAGTCAATGATGTTATATTCAAAGTTACTTAGATGAAGATGACTATGTTCTTAAAACTCAAAACTTTAAACCTCAGCATATCATCAGGAAATAGTCTTCATTTGCTCAGTTCATAACTGACTGTAATAGCTACTTGTTCATTTGTATTTTCTTTCTCTCTTTTGCTGAAGTTGTTAACTCAATAAATTCATGAATATTTGAAAAATGAGTTTCATGTGAAAGAAAATTCCCTTTTTCATCCTAAGCTTTCTTTGGTTAATGTATTTCGCTATTCAGTACAGAGTCCTGCCCACATGCGTAGTGACATACATATCTTCTCTTTGAGCTCAACCAATCAGAAATTAATATTTTTACCTTTATGCTGATTTGTCATGATATATGGAATGAGTTAATGGCCTCAAATTTTATTCTCATTGGCTAAAATTATGGAGAAGAAAATTAAGGGCAGACATATTGTTTAAATAGACATGAAAAATATATTTTAAGTAATTACAGAATGGCAATGGTTAACCTTCTCTGATTGTGCCAGACACCACACTAAGTGCTTAGCAGTTCTTGGCCTATTGTGTCCTCACATCAATTCTCTGAGGCAGGTACTATGATTAGCTTCATTTTATAGGCAAGAAGTCTGAAGCACAAAGAGTTATATACTTGTCCAGGATTGCTCAGCAGTGAGGGGTGGAGTTGCGACCCAATCTAAGGCAATGTGCTACAGCGTCTGCACATTTGGCCAGATCACAACACTGTCTCATCATATCAAGAACAATGATAGAATCAACCATAAGTTTTCAACAGCACAGCCTGTGGTAACAAGAGAAAGTTATGTCTTCCCTTATTACAGCTAAAGAAAATAAATTGCTTCTATGTTGATACCATCAGAGCGAGTTTCTCATTTTTACTTTTAGCAGATCTGCTGTGGTACATTTGATAACTTGGCAGAATCCAATAAAGGGAATGACAGAGGGAATATCAGACTCAGAACAGACATAGCTGGTCAGAACAATAATAAAACATTTTATCACCTTGAGTAGTAAGCATTACATAACATCAAGATATGCATTCATGAATGTGTGTGTATCTGTGTGTGTGTGTGTCGTGTCTTGATATGCCATATATCTGTCCTTTGAAGTACCTTCTTCAATTCATCATCCAGCTTCAAATTCAGACCTGCAAAAATGCTCTAGGCAAAGGGTGTCCTTTCAACTGATCTGTTTGTTATTGTAATGAGAGCATATTTTATGTGCATAGTCCATTATTTTAGAATTAAGAGCATATACAAAAAATGATACAATATTCAGTGAAATGTTCATCAAATCCATCCAGCTGCACCAGAGGCAGCTTTTATGATTCTCAAAAGGAAAGTCAGATTCCTTGGAACAATAAAACAACTGCATTATGTAACTGACATTTCATGAGGTGAGATAATTGTTCCTTCAGACTTCCAGAGCTGGCATATCCAAAGTAGCAGGTCAGTGTAGAGCAGCGTATGCCTGTGTGCATGTTGTACGTGCACATCAGCTACCGTTTGGTCTAATAATTGGAGCCCAGCTATTGTGCTGCATGATGCTCTGATCTAATTATTGCATTCTGCCATTTCAGGTAACTCTGACAAGTCATCCTGTGCATATGCCTCATGACTTTAATTGCAAGGAGCTGAAAATAAAGCTATTTCTCAAGTTTTTTGTGTCTTCAAGTGCCACAGCATCCACCTCTCAGAACTCTTTACATTCCCTTTATACTCTATTTAGGGTTTCATTGAAATCTATTATATTTCACATCATGCTGAGAGAGGAGCAATCAAGTCATTTTGAAAGATACCAGCAAATATCTTGGACCAAATTCCAGAGGTAGTTTTAATGCTCCCAGGATCATTTTAACATTAAACCCTATAGACCTACGATCGAGAAACCACTCCTTTCAGAGTGGCCGTAAAATATATACATATCTGAGATCTGGGGGAAAAATAATGACTCAAAAATATTAAAATAAATAAAATTTTTAAAAAGTATGTAATTTCTACCAACACATCGTGTCATCCTGTGAGCTACAACTCAATTATTAGTTACATATGAATTTTGTTTTTTAATTTTGATATATTTTAAAGAGTGAGAAATAACGTACAATTGTCATCATTAATTAAAATAACCTAGTTGCCTAAGCCCTATTTTAATTAATAGTAGGCTGGTCACAATTCTTTACTGTGGTTCTCCAGATGTTCAAATGTATGAGTTAGTCATTTAACATAAATGATGTATATCATTATGGTCTGTTGAAGAGTGGGCTAGTTTGGGTTAAAAATCAACTTCTAGGCTGGGCACACCGGCTCAAGCCTGTAATCCTAGCACTTTGGGAGGCCGAGGTGGGCAGATCACGTGGTCAGGAGATCGAGACCATCCTTAACACTGTGAAACCCTGTCTCTACTAAAAATACAAAAAATTAGCCGGGCGCGGTGGCGGTTGCCTGTAGTCCCTGCTACATGGGAGGCTGAGGCAGGAGAATGGCGTGAACCCGGTAGGTGGAGCTTGTAGTGAGCGGAGATTCTGCCACTGCACTCCAGCCTAGGGGACAGAGCGAGATTCCATCTCAAAACAAACAAACAAACAAACAACAACAAAAAATCAACTTCTAAGTCTGCACCCTACCACCAGTTACACAAGGGCAATTAGAATTAAGCAGTTATGAAAATTCTGCTACAAAACCAGAAGACTCTTTTGGCATGCTGAACTTTATGCTATATTCATAGCCAAAGGAGATGCCTCCTTTTTATTAACAAGCATCACTTCTGTTATAGCCCTGGTTCATAACCGTGGCTGCACGTCAGAATCCCACATAGAGTTTTCAAAATTACATACACCCAGGCCTCACCCAACACCTCTGAATCAGAATCTCAGAGGAAGGCCCAGGAGTTTATTTATATTATATATATATTTTTAAAATTACTGGTGATTTAGATGTACTGCTGCTGTGGGAACGAATGGCCTAACAAGTTAAAATGGTCAAATTTCACCGATGTCTTATCATCAAAATGAACTTCAACGTGGCTGACTGTGTCGTTAATGGTGCAATGTGTCAAATTTGGTCATGTTTTCAAGTGCCATTTCTGGTTACACTGCTACCTTGTTTTAAATAGACTGAGGTCTTTTTGTAACTTTAGCTGCAAACAATATTTTCTGAGAGTATATGAGAAATATCAATTTTCTGCAGAGATTATACCACCCCCTAAGAGAGTGAAAAGCCACTATTTTACTTCTTTAATGCTGACAAGGCATCTAAAGGGAGACCATTTATCTTTCCTGATAGTTCAGGAAAGGAAAGACAAATGCATTGTCTCCTTACTGTAGTACCAAAACCAAACAAACAAAAACCAAATTAACTCACCAAATTTGTGAAACAATGACACTTGTAATGAGAGTCTTTTGAGATAATAGAATAAAAATGTTACCTGTTAAAATGTACACACTGCACTTTGAACAGAATGACAGTTTATTCTCTTATATTCTACAACCTTAAGAACGATTTACTTTCTCTTCATCTTCACACTCTGTGAGAATGCTTACCAACACATAACAAGAAACTCTTCCCAAATTCCGACAGCAAAGTAACGACGCATTTGAAGAAAGGGAAAACAGCAACCTGACAACATTCAGTCTTTCCACTGATGACCCCACCCTTTCAAAGTCCGTTCAGAATAACAAGTCAAGAATCACTTGAGGTCAGGAGTTCAAGACCAGCCTGGCCAACATGGTGAAACCCCATCTCTACTAAAGATACAAAAATTAGCCGGCGTGGTGGAGGACACCTGTAATCCCAGCTACTTGGGAGGCTGAGGCAGGAGAATCGCTTGAACCTGGGAGGCAGAGGTTGCAGTGAGCCGAGACAGCGCCACTGCACTCCAGCCTGGGTAAAAAAGCGAGACTCCATCTCAAAAAAATAAAGAAAGAAATAAATTTTAAAAATAAACCTTTTGTGTTAGGGTCCTAGGGCTCCTGAAACAAAGTACCACAAACAGCATGACTTAAAACATTAAAACAAAAACAAAACAGAAATGTAATCTCTGGTTGTTCTGGAGGCCAGAAGTCCAAAATCTAGGTGCCCACAAGGTTAGTTCCTTCCGGAGACTCTGAGGGGGAAAGTCTGTTTCCTCCCGGCTTGTTTGCTGCTGACAAACTTTGGTATTCCTTGGCCTGAGGATGCATAATTTCAAACTCTGCCTCCGTCTTCACGTTTGCATCTCTGACTCTTCCGGTTACCTTCTCATAAGGACACTGGTCACTGGATTTAGGACCCAGCCTGATTCAGTGTGAATACATATTAAATGGATCATATCTGCCAAAAACGTATTTCCAAATAATGTCACATTCACATAAGGTCCTGGAGGTTAGGACTTCAACGAATATTTTGGGGGAACATAATTCAATCCACAACACATGCTTTCATTAATTACACAGTTTTAAAAAATAATTTGCCAACTTCGAGTTTGAGTAAAACAACATTTCATTTACATTCCCCAATCCAGCCCCATTTAAATGAGGTGATCTTGAGTAAGCTACTTAAGCCTGCTCAGCCTCAGTTTACTCATCTGCAGAAGACCGTCTCATAGAACTCAGATGAGGACTAAATATTACAATGTATATAATGCACATAATAATACTACTTATTGAGGACTTATCTAATCCAAAAGTATTCTTTAAATGAACAAATTGACACACTAAAGATTTGAATGACTTCCTAATGGCACCAGAGCTAGGAGTGAAACACCTCAGATAAACACCAGATTTCCTAAATCTAGAATATTTCCCACTACATCATTTGGCGCTTTTGAAATTATAAAAATACAATCCCAGCACTTTGGGAGGCCAACACGGGCGGATCACGAGGTCAGGAGATCAAGCCCATCCTGGCTAACACTGTGAAACCCCGTCTCTACTAAAAATACAAAAAAATAGCCGGGCGCGGTGGCGGGTGCCTGTAGTCCCAGCTACACGGGGGCTGAGGCAGGAGAATGGCGGGAACCCGGGAGGCGGAGCTTGCAGTGAGCTGAGATCCGGCCACTGCACTCCAGCCTGGGCGACAGAGCGGGACTCCGTCTCAAAAAAAAAATAAATAAACTGGATCATTTGCCCTTTTATTTGTCAATGTTATCTATGTTAGTGAGCCTTGGTCAGAAGAATGACTTAACTTTAAAATTTGCTTTGCAATGCAAGAAGCAAGCAGATATGCTATGTGTGATCTTATTTCAGTAAAGTTGCAAAGAGAGAGAAATCAAGTATTCACACATACACAGATACAATGCCTCTGAAATGACACCTAAAAACATCATGTGTGTAGTGTGTGTGTGTGTGTGTTTGTGCATGTGTGTATACTTGGTTTCTGTCTCTTTGCAACTGTATTATCTTCTACTTACAATGTAGTATCCTCATTTCTTCAGTTTTCTTCAGCTACAAGGAAGCCTGGGGCATCACCAGCCATAGGCATCCTCAACTTCAATGGAGGCAGCCAGAATAAAAAATTTGACAGGGCTCATTTAACTAACACTCTTTCACCTGGAAGGCACTTAAATTTGGTAACTGCAAGTACAGCAAATATAACTTTGCCAGCTTTACTTATGCAGTAAGCCTACTACCTTCAAATAAAGTGACCGTAACTCCGTTACTAGACCAGGCAATTCGACTATTTCAGTTTTCAATAAACTGCATTTAACTCTCACAATGTCAACTTAGCTATAATCAATGTCAGCAGAAAAAACGATTTTATGTTATTAATATAAGACCATTTCGAGCTAATCATATTATTTACTAATCAATTCAGCATTTCTTGGCTATTTTAGTCTTTTAATATTTGGTTTTAATCTTTAAAATTGCATTATGAATCAATTAAAATAGCCTGATTTAATTTCATCTAGACTTTTTTTGAATAAACATAATTGCTTTTAAAAGAACTGTTTTATTGTGTAACTATATTTCTGCATTTCTAGATGTAATGGGAACCATTTACTCTAAAGGAATTAAGAGATTTATTGTCAAGAATTCTGCTATGTCATAAACTAAAACATAAAATGGAAAATCACTATGAACTTACTATGAAAAAGTGATAAACTTTGTTGTCTAATGCTATGATTCATAAAGCTTTACTCAAAATCCTGTGGCTCAACTTTAGAAACCTTATAATCAGTTTTTCCGTTTAAACCTATAATCACTTTCATTTTTCATGTCAGCAGTTTGTGACACTCAGAATTCCTTCCCAAGTATTCTAATTTCATCAAAAATATGTAGCACAGAGAAGTTCCCCTTCTACGGCATACAGGATAAGCTTTCTCAATGTTAGCAGGATTGTCCTGTCTTTTTCAGGTAAATCGTCTCAAAATGTAACTCACCTGATATTTATAAAACTTACAAGCATTATTATAAAAATAATAATTTTGATGTTTTTGTATAACATGCAATAATCTGACATACAGGTATTAGTACCACCAATTATTTTAAAAGATCTATGCATCAGGCAGGTTTAGTGGGTAATTCAAAATCATATTCAAAAAGATTAAATGAATTAAGATTCAATTACCCAAATATTCTCAAAATGCCAGGCAGTATGATAGCTAGTATCTATTCTTCAAATTACCCACCTCAGTGATTCAAAAAGCAGTAACCCCACAGGGAAATGGCACAAGAAACATCAATTTGATGTTCGAAACTTGGTTGATCTTGCCATTTATGCCCCTATAATTTCTATCTTCTTAAAAGCAAAAAAATTTTGTGCTTCAAATAGCATGAGTTCACTCTTATACAGGGGAGGGTAACAATATGTGGTTTACTTCCAATTCAAAGCAAGGAGAGAGGACAAAAGAGGAACTTTGCAGTAAAGAAACCCAACAGACACTACTTCTGCCAGCTGGTCAAGGTCAATGTCAACAATCATAAGTCATGTTGACGGTATGTATCCTTGATATAAGGTGATGAAGATGATGCTATACTTGTTCTTCCTTCCAATGACTATAGCACTAGTTTTATCATAAGAAAATAACCAGACAAATTCCAATATTGGGCATCCTATAGAACATCTAACCAGGATTCCTCAAAATTGTCAAGGTCATCAAAAACAAGAGATGTCTAAGAAACTGTGACAGCTAAGACAAGCCTAAAGAGACATGGCAACAAAACATAACATGGTATCCTGAATGGGATCCTGGTGCAGAAAAAGAAACGCTAGGTAAAAAACAAAAGAAATCTGAATAAACTGTGGATGTATATGTTAATGACAATATACAAATATTGGTTTACTAATTGTAACAAATGCCCCATACTAATGTAAGACGTTAATAATAGGGGAAAGTGCATGTAGGCTATGTGAGAACCCTCTTTACTGGCTTAATTTTTCTGTAAATCTAGAAATGTTCTAAGAAAAGGAAGTCCATTAGAAAAACCCCAAAAAGTCCACCTGGGGAAAAAAAAAAAAAAAAGAAAAGAAAGAAAGAAGGCAAGTGAAGGCATAAAACGCATTCACACATTTTCAACAAAAAATCTACTGTGGGCCGGGCGCGGTGGCTCATGCCTGTAATCCCAGCACTTTGGGAGGCCGAAATGGGCGGATCACGAGGTTAGAAGATCGAGATCATCCTGGCTAACACTGTGAAACCCCGTCTCTACTAAAAACACAAAAAATTAGCTGGGCGCGGTGGCGGGCGCCTGTAGTCCCAGCTAGGGAGGTTGATGTAGGAGAATGGCGTGAACCCGGTGGGTGGACCTTGCAGTGAGTGGAGATTGCACCACTGCACTCCAGCCTGGGCGACAGAGCAAGACTCCAGCTCAAAAATAAAAAAATCTACTGTGAATTAATAAGATCTCCTTAATCATTTGCAAAGAGAATATACAGATACTCTTTATTCATGCAGAGATTTTTCTCTTCCTTTCTTTCTTTTCTTTTTTTCTTTTTTCTTTTTCTTTTTTTTTCTTTTTTTTTTTTGAGACAGAGTCCTGCTCTGTCACCCAGGCTGGAGTGCAATGGTACAATCTTGGCTCACTGCAACCTCCACCTCCCGGGTTCAAGTGAGTCTCTTACCTCAGCCTCTGGAGTAGCTGGGACTACAGGCATGGACCACCACGCCTGGCTAACTTTTTTCATCTTTAGTAGAGAAAGTGTTTCACCGTATTAGCCAGGATGATCTCCATCTCCTGACCTCGTGATCCACCCACCTTGGCCCCTCACTGTGCCGGGATTACAGGCATGAGCCACCGCGCTTGGCCTTCTCTTTCTGTCAAAGAAACAATGAATACACGTGCAACGATAATCAGAAAGGCAATTTAGTTAGAAGAATATACAAATCAAGAATTATGCAGAAAATATAGGCCAATGGGGCTAGTATCATTAGTAGTTTTAATTAGTAGTTTCTTGCTATTAACCTACATATGTCATCAGATGGGCTCCTCAGTGAATTGGTCCTCTTTCTTGCTTTATGCCACTGGGCTCAACTCAATTTCCCTCTTAAAAATTTGCCAAAAACAAAAGCAACTGTCCATCACATGTCACCTAAATGGGAGTAGATACCTATTTCATTTAAGCAAAGGACACTTGTTAAAACACAAATATTTTTACGTGTCAGCGAAGATGGCATTGCAAGTTGGCACATTGCTCTCAGATTCTCATTACCACCCTGCTTGATTGCTTGCTTGCTTGCTTGCTCTTTCTTGTTTTTAATGTAAAATTCTTTGTTGAAGCATAACAAACAAATAAGAAAGTTCACCCCACTGGATTTTCAAAGTGAATATATCCACGAGATAAGCACCTAGAAACAGAGCATTACCGAACCCCTGAAGCCGCAGTGTGTCCCCTTCCAGACAGAAGCCTCCAATGGTAACCACTATCTCAAGATCTAAAAGAATTGGTTTGTTTTGCTTGTTTTTTGAAATATATATAAATGGAATCCTACAGTGCATATTTTTTGCCTGTGGGTCTTTTTACCCATTATTACGTTTGTGAGCTTTATCCATGCCACTGCATTTTCAAAATTTTTCTGTGATTGAATTATGCCATTGTATGAATATATAACAATTTACCCATTCTACTGGATTGGGTTGTTTCCAATTTAGCACTGTTGCAAATAGTACTGCTATGAATGTGTCTATGATTGTCTGTTATCCTCTTGTTAACTTGGCTGCACCTTCATGGCCTGGCATCTCCAGGGAAGAAGTCAACTAAATATTTCCTGAAATCAAAAGCCCATGTGTTTGTGCAAAATCATTTTTAAAATTTTGCATACCTGTAATGACACCATTCAAAAAGGGCCAAGGCCACATTTTTCTCAGTCTACCTAGTAAGTGATGAAACTGTTCCTCTAAATGTAGGCAAGCAAAGAAGAAGAATGGTGGTATTGACAACAGAAGAGGCTACAGTACAGGCAGCAGAGAAGCTTAGCATTAGTTGATGTCAATGCAGTGTAGCAAGTGGGCATTTAATGTTGTGGAATAATACAAGAAACCAACAGAGGCCTGAACAAAAATAAATTCCTGTTTTGGGACATTTTACCTAGCTATTGCCACACAATAACTTTGGACTAATTACTAGGCCTGTTTCTTTGGTCTGATGACAAAGTTCCCCTTTAGGAGGAAAGACAGGATTTCTGCTGCTTTCCAGCCACTAAAACCTCTAGGTGGTAAGTGTATATGTGCATGTGTTGAAATCCTCATATTGAAGTAGATCTTGTTAATTACTACATAATTGAGTTAATCCAATGTCGCAGCAAAATATTCTTCTGAATCCCAAATTGTCTGAGATGCAAATTTGGCACTGAACATCATCTGAAACTCTCCTTGCCAAATTTGTTTACTGAAGCCCAGGCGAGAGTCTGTAAGGAATAATTTAAGCATATACAGACAGTTCCAACTTAAGACGGTTCAATTTACAATTTTTCAACTTTACGATGGTGCAAAAGCAATATGCGTTCAGTAGAAACCATATTTCAAATACCCATACAACCATTCTGTTTTTCACTTTCGGTATGATATTTAATAAATTATAGGAGATATTTAACACTTTATGATAAAATAGGCTTCATGTCAGATGCTTTTGCCAAATGGTGGGCTAAGGTAAGTCTTCTGAGCATATTTAAGGTAAGCTACGCTTAGCTATGATGTTTGGTTAGGTGTATTAAAAACACTTTTGACTTAATGATATTTTCAATTTACCATAGATTTACTGGGACATAACCCCATGGTAAGTCAAGGAATGTCTATATATTTATTTTCAACACCTATTAATCATAATAGTATTTTAAGAGAAATTTTACAAGAGAGATGAATTACAGATTCTGAGGCTATGGCGTGGCCATTAAATAACCTCTGCTGACAAATAAATTCAGAAAACCCTTAGAAAAGAAAAAAGTTATTCTCCATAATTCCCTCTAAAGGAAAAGAAAGTAATCAAGGTACCAACTTTTTCTGAGTTGAAGTAAAATTGATCACAAGGTCTTTCATCTGTTTATACCCGAGGCAAAAGATTGCAACCAAGGTAAGAGCTTTATTTTACAATAAGGTGTAAAAAAAAAGACGCTTTTGTATAGAGAATTTGGTATAGCCTCAGAGTTGCAGATTTTTCTAAACCTCCATAGGAGGAACATCTCTGAGACAGAGATAACATTGGCCAAAATTTTGAGTCCTCAAACCTTTAGCCTACACATTACCTCCCTAAAAGGTGCCAAAGAATAAATGCAGAGGAGGTGAGTGGGCAGATAGACATTTCTCAACACTAATCACGATTGGGCTCCAAATTCTTGTCTTCTCTCTCACTCTTAAGAGAGGACTGGATCAGATGGGCCAAGAATGCCATTTGCTCCTAGAGCACACATAAGGAAGATGAGACCAAGTTTTCTGTGGTAATTTGTAGAGGACCACGTGTTCGCAAACGAGATGTTCCCGATAGTTATGCTCTTGCAAACAAAGCATGACATTCCTTCTCTGCAAACAGGAAGAACAGAAGAGTCAGCCGCAAACAGCAGACTCTGGGAACTGGTTAATGTTTAAGCATCTTGAGAACTCAGACAGTTAGGGAAAGGTCAGAAAAACAACTCATGACATAAAAACAACTCATGTCTTGTGACCTGGTGAAATTCCACAAGCGTGTATAAAATAAAGCAGAGCGTGCTGCTCGGGGCAGCCGCCATGTTTGTCTTGTCCTGTGTTGTCTTGTGTGTTCATTCCTTTGTTTAGGAAACACACGGACCCCAACAGTAATTAAATATTTTACCAAATGGGAAAGGCTTAGAAAATTACTAGCTGGTAATGAGCAAGCAATAAACGTGAGCTTTCATTTGTATCATTCCCTAGGCTTGCTACCTGATCCTGACCCTATAGCTCTTAATATTCTGATGGTGATAAGGGGCATAAAAACATAAACCAATAAAAACAGTTTTCTCACTAGAGCATCTCATTCTGTCATTTCTTTTGTGTCCTAACCTTAACCATATTTGGCTTCTAAAGTTGCAGAAAACTTTTCCAAAAGAGACACGGCCCCAGGCTCACTTGACCATATCCATGTCATGGAGTTCTGAGAGGAAGAAGTAATTCAGGGAGAAACACGATTAAAGACAAGAATGATCCCTGCAAAAGACAACAACAAATATCAAGAATTCCCCAGGATAATAGCCCCCACATGTATTATGTATTGTGATAAACAGTTCTTATAGTGGCGCAAGGAAGCAAAACCAAGGGGAAGGAACAAATCCTACCATCATGAAGAGAGGTATTTGGGCCATACAAACTCTTATAGAAGTGTGGTTCTCTACTCAAGAGTCTGAGGCAAAAGGATTGCTTGAGCCCAGGTGTTTCAGGTTACAATGAGCTATGATCGTAGCACTGCACTCCAAGTTGGGCAACAACACAGTGAGACCCTGTCTCTAAAAAATTATAATAATAACGTTTACAAAAAAACATAGTTCTGTGAGCTAGGTTTAACATGCGCTACTCAAAAAGTGCTTTCTGTAGTGTGAGGATAAAACTACATCCTTAAAATCTTCAAGACAGAATGTTATTTATTTCCCATTTTCTGTCAAACCCAAGTTGCCCCCACAAAGATGGAGGATCTAAATGTCAGTTTAAAAAGGGGCTTACAAAGAGTATTCCATTCCCAATCACTTTTGTGAATGTGCTAAACATTCCAATTAAATGGTTTTCTTCCAGATATTTTCTGGTTCTGAATTCCATTTTGGATGTTTCTAACATACTTTGATACAAACCATTCAGCAATTAAGCACGTAGAAAACAGTAAAATAACTCCAGGAAAAAAACAGGCATGGTTGATGTTGGATATGAGCAACAAACAATATGTGAACATAAGCAAATCATTAGGGGAAATCTTCATTTTCTCTGATATTTTCATTTTGATTTAATAGGCACAGAAAACATATGCTATAATTATGGAAGGTAATACATCAAATGAAAGATATATCACATGACACCATGAGCCTTTGGGGATGTGTGAAATGATAGCACAAGGCCCTGAAAGCTTTAAAAATAGGGGCATTCTGAGTCTCTGCAAACCTTTGGAGAATTAAGAGAATCAAGTAAGGCAATTTATTACTTTCTACAGCTTACAATCCTAAGAGATTTAGGGAATGTACACTTATATGCTTCTTCTATAAGATTGGTTAACACAGGAGGTCAGGGTATTTTCTTTATATTTCATTTCTGTAGAACTCTTGAAGTTACATAGATTTGAATGCCAGAGGGAAAACAAGTTTCCGTTACATGTTTGATAACAAGCATTGCAAGTAAAGGGTCAATGGTCAATGTTCTGATGAGTGGCCTACAAGCTCGAGCTTTTGCAAATAATGGCATGTGCTTTCCTTCTCCAAAAATAATGACAAGAAGATGAGAAGGGACTCCCAGTTGGGGAAGCCAATTGAGGGGCAAATGAGCCTGTCCTGCACTTGAAAATCAGAGCATGTGACAGACAGCAAGTAACACTTTTCAGAGCTCTAGTGGGCTAATTTGCATCCTAACAGCAACTCGAGACAAGCAATCCATTCTTTTAATGTATATTATTTGTCTTTTGGGGCATAGGAGGCTATACTAAGAAACTATGAATTTCATTCCTCAAAAAGTTTACCATCAAATAAAATTATAGGAAATAAAAATTACTAGGTACCTAAACAAAAACAAACAAACAAAACAACAGCAAAAAAATAAATAAATTTGTTGGATCAAAATTTTACATATTAGAAAAAATATACATTTGTACAAATAATAAACCCAATCTAAGGTACAAAAACTTTAAAATATTAAGGACATCCAATTGGTAATATGTTGCTATTAAAAATAATAGAGTACTTCTAGACTAACTATAACATTGGTACAGGGATGTTACTGTTTCCTTCAAATCACAATCAAACTGATGAAAGAAAAATAAAATAGAGGAGTAATTGTAAAACCCTGAACACAAAATCAAGGTGACATTCACATGGCACAATCTTTGAGGTAGTTCCACATAAAGTCCTAAAGATCTAGCAAATTCTTTGAAAATCATAAATTTCCATAATGAATCCAGGGGGGACAGAAAGAATGTGGAACTGATAGCAAACAGTTCAAAACCTTGTTGACATCTGCTGTACTCAGAGGCACATGCCCTGAGATAGGAGTTCAGCAGACTGTGCAGATAAAACAGGATGCAGTAAAGAAGCTGGCCAAACCTGCCAAAACCAAGATGGCAACAAAAGCCACCTCTGGTGGTCCTCACTGCTCATTATACACTAATCATAATGCATTAGCATGCTAAAAGACAGTCCTACCAGCACCATGACAGTTTACAAATGCCATGGCAACATCCAGAAGTTACCGTACATGGTCTCAAAGGAAGAGGAACCCTCAGTTCCAGGAATTCCACACCCCATTCCTGGAAAACTCATGAATAATCCACTCTTTGTCTAGCATGTGATCAAGAAATAATCATAAAAATAGCCAACCAGCCTATGGAGTAGCCACCCTTTCATTCTTTTATGTCTTAATAATTTGCTCTCACTTAACTCTGTCTGCTCGCTCTTGAATTCCTTCCTGTGCAAAGCCAAGAACCTATGTGACTTCTCAAGCTGAACTCCAACTGTGAGGTTCGCCCTGTGACACAACTATATGAAATAAGAAGCCCAGTGGTGGAGCCTTTCCCTGACATGGTAGACTGTCCTCCAGGTTGATGGTGGACATCATGCCTGTCCCCTCTCGTTCTACTGAGAATGAAGGCTCAGTAAAAAATTACATATGAAAGTGGGCCTTTGCGAAAGAAGCATAGCTGTCTACAGAGAACAAACTGTACTAAAAATAAAGTTTGTTTATTTCCCCTTATCCCAGGCACTGGATCATAGAACTGATAAAGTCACCTTTTATCGACAATTTCTTCTGCAAAACATACTAGAAAAGAATTTTAATAACATCCTATGGACAGTGAGAGGATACAAACAAAGCTTCTGACTATGCTTCTGATGAATACCAGGCTGGACTAGTGTACCAACAAAATCCAACATCACACCTGGATTTTATTGGGCAAAGTTGAAGAAGCAAAATAATATTGCTTGGTATTGATCTTTCCTAAGGAAACAGAGGTAAATTATGATGTGTTAATAAGTTCACAGTAAAATTCTATGAAAGAGGAGGTACTTAAAATAGGAGAAGAAGAAAGGATGATAAAATAGACAGTAAGACAGAGCTGAATAAGACACAGAAAAAAATGTAAAAAATTAGAAATGCCATGGATAAAAGCAGCCTTACAGAAGCCAAAATACATCAGAAGGTTTCATCTAAGATATGAAATTAACCAATTTACTACAACTACCAGAATGCACTGAAATAACACAGAGATGAAAACTGCAAGAGAAACTATGATAGGCTATTTGACATCACTGAAAAAGAGACTGCAAAAAAGTGAAATATATTTTTAAAGATATGATATCTATATTTTTAATATGTCATATTTCATAAATATTACATAACACCTGAGGTGAAGGCTACAATCTTCATATCTCAAGAAACTTATAACTTTCCAAAAACAAAATTTAAAAATATAGGGAAAAAACCTAACATACCCTGGTAAATAAAACTTTAGCATCAAATCCAAAAAAGAAAAGGCATACAAGCATCCATGCCGAAAAACAAAAGAAAAATAGACAAACTGGCCACAGACTCTTCTGCCTTATTATTTGTGAGAACACTATGAAACAAGACTACAGATTTGTGAGAAGCGAAATGTTATAAATTAGAAATTCCAGAACAAATAAAAATGAATGTTTCACATATTATGCAACAAAGCATTCTCAAATACTCTCATAAAGTAAACGTATGTTATTTATTTTTGAAAAATGATTTAGAGACATATTCTAGGTAACCATGAGACAGACTGAAATCAGGAACTCAGGAACAGAGAAATCAAGGTGGAGAAAAGTTGCCTGATAGTGACGTCTCATAACTTCCATACACAACGAAGGCTAAATTGTTGTAAATGCCATTTTTAAAAAGAATGGAATTGTATAAATAATTATTGAATAGTAAATATATACTATAAAATATTATGTAATAAACTGGGAATATTTTGCAAAGTGCATAATGAAGATAATATTTTATTTGTAAATATCTCATGAATTTTAAGCATAAACACCAAAGAAAACCACATACACACATAAACAGGCTAAATCCCAAAAGAAAAAAAAAGCCACATAATCATTTAAGAGATTTCTAAAGTTATAATTTTAATCATCTCATCTTGGAGTGTAACAAAAAGAGAACCAGTTATTAGCCTGTGTATCAGGAATTTTCCACAGAAAATGTGTATTACTTTCTCTTCTTAAAGAGAGGTAACAGATAAAATTATTATGTTTAGGTTACATATTGAGTATATCCTATTTTTAAATATATAATAAATTATCATCATTGTGTACTTATCTATAAGACTTGGCCAGAAGAATATATGACTAAAATGAAAACAGTTGAGCCAATTAGAATTTCCAGCTTCTACCTGGCAATTCCAAGGAAACAAACCAATTAGAAGAGCCAATGTCTAACGTAACAACATGGTAGAAATAGAACAGTCAAAAACACTATTGATGGGAATGTAAATTAGTATACCCATTATAAAAAACAGTATGAAGGGTTCTCAAAAAACTACAGATAGAACTACTATATAATCCAGCAATCCTACTACTGATTATCCAAAGGAAAGGAACTCAGTACATCAAAGGGATAGCTACACCCCATGTTTACTGCAGCACTGTTCATAATAGCCAAGATATGGAATCAACATAAATGCCCATCAACAGATGGTGGAAAAAGAAAATTGTGGTATAATACACAATGGAATGCTGTTCTGCCATAAAAAAAAAATATTGAAATACTGTCATTCACAGCAACATGGACGAGTCTATATTAAGTGAAATAAGTCAAGCACAGAAAGGTAAATACCACATGGTTTTTACTCATATGTGGCAGCTAAAAAACAGTTGAACTCATGGAAGTAGAGAGTAGAACTGTAGGTATTCGAAGCTGGGAAGGGGAGGAAGAGAGGATAGGGAGAGGTTGGTTAAGGGCTACAAAATTGCAGCTGCTTAGGAGGAATGAGCTCTGGTGTTCTGCAGCACTGCAGGGTGAAGACAATTAACTGCAATTTGTTGTATATTTTCAAAAAGCTCCAAAAGAGGATTCTGAATATTCTAAACACAAAGAAAAGAATGAATTCTTTGTGACAGAGATGCTTAATTTCCCTGATTTGCTCATTATGCATTGTATACACATACAGAAATATCACTCTGTATGTCACAAATATGTACAATTATGACATGTCAACTAAAAATAAAAGGAACAAAATAACAACAGTTTTAAAAAATTTTTAAAAGAATCAGCCTCTTCTGACAGTGGCTAAGGAAAAGTCAACAACCTCAAAGGGCTATAGGTAGGTAGATCTGCTAAAGTACAGATTTGCTAGGAGAACCAACCAAGATTTCTCCCTAAGAAGTACCTGCGACCCAATCTCAGCCTCAGGAGGGCCCAAGAGAGGTTGTCAGGGCCATATCCTTTGCCAGCCACACTCAAAGACAAGGTCCACAGTGTGAGCCCTGGGATCATAAGTGGACACAGGGGAATAAGGGATCAGTGGTACTAGGATTGACTTTTTTATTCCTTTCATTTTCTCCAATGAACATGCATAATGTTTCTATTCAAAAAACAGAACAATATTTTTCAAATGGTGGTTGCAGATAATATGTAATGGGCCATATTCATGACATAAGTGTGAAGGCTGGTTTTAAAATTGTACAGATTTTATTTACAACTCTGAGGAACAAAGTAAGCTTGGAAGGGAAAATTTAAAAACGAAATGATATGAACAGTAAGATTATGAATGATTAAGCTTTTTCCTCTCATGTCTAAACATTCCATAAGATGGTTATATGTTTTAATCATTTTAGATATTTTAAACATAATTGGTACCCAATCATTCTGCAATACAGATATATGAAGACATATGTAACAGAATAGTATTATACCTTCTAGCCTTTAAACAGATCACAGGAGGCTCAATGAATCTTAAATATATATTAGAAGGTCTTTTTTGATTTGAAGCATCACAAATAATAAAACAAACCCGGAGATTTAAAACAGAGGTGATTTCCAAAGGAACTTTTTTTTTGGAACCCACTCTTTTTAGAAACTGTAGTAGTAACCATTGATTAATTATTGGCATCATTGGAACTTAGAAGCAACAAATTTCACACCTAATCATGGATTACAAAGTCTCCAAAGATTGGATATATTGCTACTAAAGCAATCAAACAAATACAAGTTCTTTTGGATACAGCAAAGACCACAGAAAGACCTGAATGAAATTTCAGTAATCCTTGCTAAGAGAGAAATTCACAAAGCCAGAGAAGCTTAACTTCTGAAACTATTGTTCTTCAGAGCATTTGAAGATCCCATTGTCAGAGAAATTGAACTGGATCTGGCTTTTGATTTAAAACAAGTTCCTATCATATAACTGTCACTTCCAGGCATTCCAACCTCAGGCACATGATGAGCTGTGGCTGGCAGAAGCTATAATCAGAGGTAAAGCAACTAGTGATAAAGTACAAGGTGCCATAAGTTTCAATATAAATCAATAGAGAAATTCCGTCTGTATCCGGTTAAATCATTTCTAACTTTATTGTCTTACAGGAAATACAACCTGTGTCAAAAGAAAGGCAAAGTCAGAATCTACTGCTATAATTCCTATAATTTCCATTTTCTTAACAGTGCTTCAGCAAACTCTTTTGGTTCTGTTATGTGAAAAGTATCTCCCCTTAACCTTGGGTGCAAGGGTAGAATCCCATTGTGTTGGCAGGTAAGAAGAGCTCACAGCTGCTCCCTTCTCCAGGAATTGCCCTCAGCTGGCAAAATCTGCCTTGCCACGGCATCCTTAGTCATAGCCACCAGTTAATGACTGAGTGATTCTGGAGTACAAAAGGTCAACAACCTTGCCATTCGTGCAGTGAATACTCTAAAGTTCTCAGCTCCCCACGCCCCACACACATACCCAGCCTTCATCTGATACCACATCCTTGCCTTGCTCTTTCTCCTTGCTTTCTTCTGTCTCTTCTCTTTCCTGCTTCACTCTCTCCACTAAAGGTTCTTTCCTGAAGATCACTTCCTCAGTAAATAAATCACTGTCACCTGAATTCCTATTTCAGGCACTGCTTCTAGAGAACCAAACTAAAACAGAACAAAAATGAAAATAAACATACTTTAAAATCAAATTAAATTTTAAGAGTTAGGCTGCACAAATCTCCTGATATTCCATCAGTGTGCACTTGGCCTTCTTTAGCCCTCTTCCAATCAGAACCTCTCCAGTGTATCTTATTCCCCACTGCCTGAAAGACATGACATGGGCTCAACAACTGTATGTTGACTTCCCAGGTATACAATGCTTAAGTCTATTGCTAAGCATAGCCTTAATGTTTGGAATAACATAATGACAATAAGATTCAACTTCTAGCTCTAAAGAAAAAAAGAAAAAAGAAGATTCCAGTCCTAACATACTTGGACTGCGTTTTTGTATCCAACAACTCTGAAAGTAGTGGAAGAAAGATACACTCTCTGCCCCCCAAATATTTTTATCCTTTACAAAGCAGAAATGCAGAAAGCCTTGATGCCCAAGTGTTAGCTGCCCTACACTGCCCTTCCTCACCTTTCTGTGGCTCCTAAACCACTTTAGGCATGGGATGGTGAGGCACCCGTTGCAGGAAAAAAAAAAAAAAAAAACACGCCGCCGAGAAGCGGGGCCTGGGTCGCCCACGGACGAAAGTGCCTTCCCATCCGCCCCTGCACTGTGCCACGTGTACCCAGGTGTCCCTGGTTCGAATCAAGGGTGCATCTCGGGACCGCTAAGGGTACCCCAATGAGGACAGAAAGCACCTGAGGTGATTGTAAATAGTGAGGGAGGGGAAGAGGTGCACCTGTGGCAGGAAAAAAACGTTGCACCGCCGAGAAGCTTTCCTGGGTCCCCCATGGAAGAAAGTGCCTTCCCATCAGCCCCTGCTCTGGGCCTCGGGAACCCTGGGTTCCATGGTTCGACACCAGAGTGCGTTTCGGGCCCACAAATGGTACCCAAAAGTGGGAAGAAGGCCCCTGAGGGGAAGGTAAGGTTTGAGGGCGGGGAAGTGGGTTACCGGTGGTATCACAAACACACACACACACACACACACACACACAAACGCACTGGCGAGAAGCGTTCCTTGTCCCCCACGGAAGAAAGTGCCTTCCCTACAGCCCCTTCGCTGGGCCCCGGGGACGGTGGCCTACCCAGTTGAAAACTAGGGTGATTCTTGGGCTCACTGTGGGTACCTGAAAGCAGGCAGAAGGCACCTGACGAGAAGGTAATGTTCGAGGAAGGGGAACTGGGGCACTTGTGGCAGAAAAAACTTAAAAACAACACACCGCTGAGAAGCGTTCCTGGGTCCTACATGGACAACAGTGCCTTCCCATCAGCCACTGCGCTAAGTCCCGGGGACGCTGGCGTCCCTAGATCGAACCCAGGGTGTGTCTTGGGCCCGCTATGTGCACTCAAAGCGGGCAGAAGACCCCTGATTGGAAGATAAGGTTTGCGGGAAGGGAAATGAAGCACCTGTGGTAGAAAAAATAGAAAAACGCGACGCCGAGAAGCGGGACCTGGGACACCCTCGGAAGAAAGTACATTCCAGTCGGCCTCTGTGCTGGGCCCCGGGGACCCAGGCGTCCCTGTTGCCAACCCAGGATGCGTATCGGGCCAGCTAGTGGTACCACAAAGAGGGCAGAAGGCCTCAGAGGGACAAGTAAGGTTTGAGGGAGGGGACGTGGGGCACCAGTGGCAGGAAGAAAAAAAAAAACAACGCACAGCCCAGGAGCGTTTCTGGGTACCTCCCGGACGAATGTGCCTTCCCATCAGCCCCTGCGCTGCTACCCGCAGACCCTGAGGTCACTGGATCGAAACCAGGGTGTGTTTCGGGCCCGCCAGGGGTACCACAAAGCGGGCAGAAGGCCCCTGAATGGAAAGTAAGGTTTGAGGGAATGGAAGTGAGGCAACTGTGGGAGAAAAAATAAACGCGCCACTTTGGTACTCCAAAGCTTACAGAAGACCCCTGAGGGGAAGGTAAGGCTTAAGGGAAGGGACATGAGGCAACTGTGGTAGAAAAAACAAAAACGCGCCGCTGAGAAACGGGGCCTGTGTCCCCCACGTACTATAGTGAATTCAAATTAGCCCCTGCCCAGAGACCGGGGGACCATGGTGTCCCTGGTTGAAATACACGGGCATCTTGGGCTCCCTACGGGTACCCCAAAGTGGGCAGAAGGCCCCTGAGGGGAAGGTAAACTGTGAGTGTGGGGAGTTGGGGCATCTGTGGCAGACAAAGAGAGAATGATACCACTGAGAAGTGTTCCTGGGTCCACCATGACGAAAGTGCCTTCCCATCAGCCCCAGCGCTGGGCCGCGGGTACCCTGGGGTCCCTGGTTCGAACCCAGGGTGCCTTTCGGGTCTGTTAGTGGTAACGCAAAGAGGGCAGGAGGCTCCTGAGAGGATAGTAAGGTTGGAGTGAGGGGAGGTGAGGCACATGTGGCAGAAAAAAAAAAAAAAAGGCGCCGCCAAGAAGCATTCCTGGGTCTCCACGGATGAAAGTGCCTTCCCATGAGCCCCTGAACTGGTACCTAGAGACCCTGGCGTCCCTGGTTCGAACCCACGGTGCCTCTAGGGCCAGGTAGGGGTACCACCAATCTGAGAGAATGTCCCTGATTGGAAGATAAGGTTTTAGGGAGGGATGGTGAGGCACCCGTTCGAGGAAAAAAAAAAAAAAAGGCGCCGCAGAGAAGCGGGGCATGGGTTGCGACGGAACAAAATGCCTTCCCATCAGCCTCTGCGCTGCGCCACGGGGACCCTGTGGTCCCTGGTTCGAATGTAGGGTGCATTTCGGGAACGCTAAGGGTACCCAAAAGCGAGCAGAAGTCCCCTGAGGGGAAGGTAAATAGTGAGGGAGGTGAGGTGGTACACCTGTGGCAGAAAAAAATAGTCGCGAGGCTGAGAAGTAATCCTGGGTCCCCTCACGGATGAAAGTGCCTTCCCATCAGCCCCGGCGCCGGGCCCCGAGAACGCTGGAGTCCCTGGTTGGAACGCAGGCTGCATTTCGGACCCACATTACAGGCATGGCGGCTCATGCCTGTAATCCCAACAATGGGAGATCAAGGCAGGATTGCTTGAGCCCAGGAGTTTGAGACCAGCCTGGGCAACCTAGTGAGACTCTGTCTATACAAAAAAATCAAAAGATTAGTCAGCCATGGTTGAGCGTGCCTGTGGTCCCAGCTACATGGGAAGCTGAGGCAGGAGGAGCCCTTAAACCAAGAATGTTGAGGCTGCAGTTAGCAGTTTTCACACCACTGCACTCAAGCCTGGGCAACAGAGAGAGATTTGTCTCAAAAAAAAAAAAAAAAGTGAGAGAATTTGTTTTGATTTGCTTTAATTTCTCCTAATGAGAGTTTTAATTTCCATTTCAATCATTGGGGAAAATTTTTTTGAAAGCATCTGGTCTGTACCAGGGCCTGGAGATTAGAGTAATGAAAAAACAGACAAAATCCTTTTTTTCTTTTAATGATGCTTACACTCTAACTGTGGAACACACACACACACACACACACACACACACACACACACCCTGAAACAAAGCAAGCTGTGTTATATCCAGACAGTGGAATATAGTTCAGTACTAAAAGGAAATAAGCTATCAAGCCATGAATAGAGGAAGCTTAAATGCATGTTATAAGTGAAAGAAACCAATCAGAAAAGGCTGCATACTCTATGATTCCAACAATGTACCATTCTGGAAAAGCTACAACCATGGAGACAGTAAAAAAGATCAAGGGTTGCCAGAATTTCGGAGGAAGAAGGAAGAAACAGGCAAAGCACAGAGGATTTTTAGGACAATGAAACTACTCTGGATGACCCTACAATGTAGGTACATGTCATACATTTGTCCAAACCCACAGAATGTACAATTCCACAAGTGAGCCCTAATGCAAATTATGGACTCTGGATGACAATGTGTTAGTATAGGTTCATCAGTTGCAACAATGCACCAGTCTGGTGGGAGATGTTGATAATGGAAAAGGCTACACATATGTGAGGGCAGAGGATATATGGGAAATCTCTGTACCTTCTGCTCAGTTTAGCTGTAAACCTAAAACAACTCTACAAAATAAAACCTACTTGAAAAAAAAAAAAAAGTACATAAATTATACATTCTAGTAAAGAAGAACATCCAAAAATAACTTGGTCTCTAAACTTTAATATAACATTTTAAACAAACTGATTTTTTCCTCCATTAATTGCATTCTAGGCCAAGGAGCTTAGTAGTCCTTGAAATGTTTTAGTAAAATATAGATTGACCAAATATTTTAATATGACCTTATTTCCATTACAACTCAGAGAAGGGAAGAGTACATTCATCTAAAGAAAGTACTGGTTTCTCCGGTAAAATAAGTTGAATAATTTCATAATTAAACAGTGGCATTCTTTGAAATAGCAAAACTTGATAAAAAGATTTATCTATAAAATGCATACTTAAATTATAAAAATATTAGCAGTATTTTTTGACAATTAGCTATTGTTCTGCAACAATTTCACTAATAAAAATTTCACTAGCAAAAATTAAAATGGCTGTAAGTAGCTAAAAGGTACAGACTATGAAGTCATCCCTCAATAGTAGTCATTTAAATTAACTATTCTTTCAATGTAGATGGTAGGTTTACCCAACAGTTGCATTGCCCAATTATCTGCATACAAATAGTGTTTTGTGAATAATGCAGCATTCATCACAGCC
The DNA here is from genome assembly GCF_000951045.1 of Mandrillus leucophaeus. Taxonomy (NCBI): domain Eukaryota; kingdom Metazoa; phylum Chordata; class Mammalia; order Primates; family Cercopithecidae; genus Mandrillus; species Mandrillus leucophaeus. Next base: position 2,731,104 of record NW_012103454.1, read on the forward strand.
TTTGTTTCACAATCCACATTGCTACTGTGCTTCCAATTGGACCACAGGAGTAATGGTAACTTTGAGATTAACAACCAGATCTGAAAAAGGAATCACACAGCTCTTGCTGCAAAAGAGACTGTAAACTTTATGAGATGGTACAATACTTGAGGAAGGTATGACATATCCCCAGCATAGAAGATACTAGATAAATGCCTATGGAATGAATGAATAAGCAAAAACAACATACACTTATATTGTGAAAGCTTGAATTTTATGCTACTTCGTGTTCCCAATTAACTCAGAGGGAATATTTGATGGAATCATAGAAAATTATTTCCCCAGTGGTAAAGAAAACTAGGTTAAACTGGAAGACATAAGTCATTTTGTAACTTTAATATATATGTTAATGATTATTGAGCAGAGTTTGAGATTAATAGGTCGCACTTGTTGTAGCTGTAAAAATAAGTAATGTGGAAAATATGTAAGGTCTAAAATGTATTTAATAAAGGAATGTGTCTAACAAATATTTTCAGGAATATTTTAGTAAAAAGACTTTTCTCACATCTTTCAATAAGGAGTCAGGCAAAAAACGTATTATTCTATCTATCTATCTATCTATCTATCTATCTATCTATCTATCTATCCACCTATCTCCTTTTCATTGCTGAATCGCAAATTTGCTCTAATTAAGTGGTAGCATTGATTCTATAGCTGGTTTCCTTTCTGACTATTTGAGGATCTCCTATAGTTCACTTTTGAGCACTTTGCAAGATATTGCTTAAATTCTCCTTCAGTCTAGCCAGTTGTATTTCTGACCTTCTATACCTTCTAGATATTTATATTGTCTTTTCATGAACGTACATTTAAGTTTCACAGGTGTCTTTTTTTTTCTTGCAATAGCTTCATTGACTTTGCCTGTCAGTTATACTATGAAAACTTGTAACAGACTTTATATATTTAAAATACTCATACTTAAAATATAAACTAATTATTTAAGATTAAACATAAAATTTGTTATTTATCATAATATTAAAATAACAAATAGAAAGAAATAAAATAGAAAAAATTAGAACATGTGGAAAATATACAAAAAAATATAAAATATATAATAAAAATAAAATTTATTCTCATCAAATGTACAGATTTCAGAGAGCTGGAAAGTAGAATAATATATTAGGTTGGTGCAAAGGAAATTGTGGCTTTTAATGGCAAAAACCACAATTACCTTTGTAAGAACCTAATAATAAAACCAAAATTAAATATCACTATGAGAGATTGGATCTCAAACTCAAAAGGTGAATTTAAAATCCTTTATTTATGTTCAAAAAAAATTACATAAGTACAGAATGAGAAGATAGGTGACATAGCTAAAATTCACTTGGAAAAAAAATAAAAGATTTTACTGTGAACTCAGTGGGATCAATTTTAGGATGGGACAGCTTGAAAACTAAATCCAGTCTAGCTGCACTGATAGAAGTTGCATGAAAGTAAAATTCTACTGCATTCTAGTGCTTCTCAAGGTTTTCTCAGGAATATTTTCCATCTAAATACAACTTTTAAGAAAAAATCACCAGCGGTGTTTTGCAACCTTAATGCTTCATCAACTTGACTCACTGAACTGTGTACTGAAACTATTGAAGCTACTTAGGAGTGAGATAAAGTGCCCTACTGAGAAAATCCAAAGACTGGGAAGTCAAGAATAAGACAGCAAGTAGAAAATGTGAAATCACTGGGGTGAAAAGGGAGACTCGAACAAAAGGCAATAAAATAGCATTCACTCAAATACTGATGAAATGCTCTCCATTATCCATATGCCAGCAGCTGAATGACACCAATACCATGCCATGACTTAAGTAAGTGCACACATTCGTAATTCACAAAGAACTAAATGGATATCTGAATTTATCTTATCTTCCTCTGCCTTCTATTCCATTTGTCATTCCAAGTATGTGAATTGTTATGGTTTGTGTAACTGCTCCTGATACATGAAATGTTAGGTAGTTAGCACCCAAGAAGATCCTAACACATTTCAACATTATATCATGGCTGTTGGCAAAATGGTATTACATTCACTTTTTTTTTTTTTAAGGAAGTTTGACTTATATAGTCTGCATTTCAGTGAATCTGTTATTAATGATATATTTAAACATCATATAATTCTCTATTTCAAGAATCATAACCACTTTTCAGAAAATGGTTCTCCCATTCACTGAAGAATATGTCAAGTATATTCTATGTATGTTATATGTACTTGAGAGATAGGAGGAAAAAAATGCACTATTTCTGCATCACATCTATTTACCAATTTGAAATACTATTATTATTATTGTCTGAATGTTTATTTTGCAGTAATTATATTATAACTACACTAACATCTACCCAACAACTAAAAAAATGAATTCTTAGTTTTCTGTAAACACAATAAACATCACACCATTATAATAATTAAACTGAATGCATTCCCTTTACATTTCTACTACTTCTCCAAGTCATCTCAGCCCAAGTCACTCTCTAAGTAAAAAGAGGAGAAAGAAATAGCAGGTATTTGGGCAAGTAGGTTTTCTTTTACACTAAATAACATTGTTTCCCTCATAAAAGCAAGTTACAGATAATTCTTTCCTGTATTCTTAATTTCTCAGCACCACTAGCAGGACTCGTTCAAAACCATGGTACAATATCAAATTCAAGTACACTAATATCATAATAATAATGATCCCTTTTAAAACATCACTGAATATTAGAATGTAATTTAATGGCTGAGTGGCTTGAAGAATTTAATCTCCTTCCTTAACATGGCACAAGAACTGCTGCTACTCTCAGCATAAAGGTCCAGCAGATGGTGGAAAGTCTAGTCTGATCAGTATAACAGGCTTCATCAAATACAGATGATCGGTATGACTTAAATGTATTACACTTAAAGATATTACACAAATAAAGCCACTATTTCCCTTCTTAGAAACGTTTTGCCCTGACTTCTCCAACTTTCCTTTTCTCCCAAGTGGAAAAATAAACAAAAATACAAAGAGCCATCTTGCTTAAACATTCACATCATTCCTATTGCCATGAGTACACAGCTGGACACACACACAACTTTTAGATGTATATAAAGTGGGTCAAAAGGCAACAGGCAAGAGAGATTGAGACTAACTTCCAGACATTTAATATAATTATTGAATCAGTCCAGACAATAAAAAACTAATTTGATTCTTCACTGAATGATCTGAAGAAATTTTTCTTTGATATCATAATCTCTAAAGGAAAGAAATAATGAGAAATAGGTCAGTGAAACTTACCACTGGATATCACAAGAATGTTATTGATTACACCTTCCACTAAAACATACAGAGCCTTTTTATGAGTATCCATGAGAAAAACTTCACTGTGATTTTAGAACCAGAAACAGTTCTCATTTGAAACTTATTGACACCGTGATTATTTCAACTGCTTGTTTCTCTGTTTGTTCCAGCTACTGAAAGGTACAAGCCAAAGTTTTGATCCCCTTCATACAAATGAAAATGACTTTCTGTGATGCTTCTGTCCCTGAATCTTTCATTTGCCATTAGATTATCTTATTATTTCTTTCCCTATACCTCAGCTATGTCTAAAAGTCAACTCCGGTTCTCTAATTCTCTTTTTAAATGTATGGATCAAAGGTTATGACTTATTCCATTTTGTGTTGCTATAAAGGAATATCTGAGACTGGGTGAGTTATGAAGAAAAAAAAAGTGTTGTTTGGCTCATGATTCTGATGTTTAGAAAGTTCAGGAGTGGGCATTTGCATCTGGTGAGTGCCTCAGGTGTCTTCCACTCATGGCAGAAGAATAAAGGGAGCTGGCATGTGCAGATATCACATCACAAGAAATGTGGACTCTGCCCCATCACAAAACATGTGGTTTGGAGGTGATAAACATCCAAAACATAGCAGTATATATACACAAGTAAATAGTACATTGGGATTCTTATTGTTTTGTTAAAAGGTAATCTGTATAACCCTTTAAAAGATACAAGCTTTTCCCAGTTCTACTTTCAGTGGAATGTCCTTTGGCTTTATCTGCAAAATTCATCAAGCAATACAAAAGAAAATACCTTCCAAGACAATTTTACAGAGAATGAGGAGCTAGTTTTACATGATTATTTCTTGTTTCAATCCTTGATTGACAGTTGAATTCTTTGATTTCAGAATATTGTCCTTAATTGAATTTTCTTCTACCACACTAAATCACAAATTCCTAGTCGTCCCTCTTGTTCCTTAACTGGTAATATTGGTGTGCTCAACTCTTCGTCCATTTTCTTCTCTATGTGCTGTCTTTTCCTTGGATCACATCCAGTCTCACAGCTTTAAGTACCATCTATATGCTGGCCAGTCCCAAATTTGTATTGCCAGCCTAGACTACTCTACAAGACTCATACATCTGAAAACTCAACATTGTCCCCTGAATGTCTAATAAACATTCCAAAGTCAAATTTCTAAAATCAGACTCATGATCTCATGATTTTCCTCCCACACATGTTCCACTTACAGTCTTCCCTGTCTTAGTTGATGGCAACACTATCCTTCCAGTCGTTCAGGCCAAAGCTCTGGAATTATCTTTGACTTTTTCTTTCCCACGCTATATCAAATCCATTCGATATTCTCTTGGACCTAGCTTTAAAGTATTTCCAGTATCCAATAAATTCTTACCACTTTTCATGGCTACAAAGTCACCAACCGCTCTTACTTAAGGTTTACAGCACTAAGTCTTCTCGTTTCTACCATGGTATCGCCACACTCTATTTTTCACATGGAAGCCGGGGTGAGCCTTTTAAATCGTCAGTTAAATCATGCGACTTCTCAACCCAAAACCATACAGTGATTCTCCGTTCACTTGCAGAAAATCCAAAGTCCTTACAAGGTCCCACAAGACTTTACAACTATTGGCCCCTCCATTACTACCCCAACTTCATCTCCACTTTCTCCTCCCCAAAGAAACGCTGCCCAGCCACACTGGCCTCCTTCTTGAGAGAACACACCAGGGCACTCTCCTTGCCTTAAGGCCTGAGTTCTAAGCTGTTCTCTCTGACTGGAAAGCTCTTCTCCCAAATATCCTTTGGCAACATCCTCACCTGTTTTGAAATTTGTTAATATATTTTATCTGTTCAATGACTACTAATTCAATATTACATCCTTCTAGGCTCCTTCCCCACAATTTTCCAGGCCTCCTAATCCCCCTTACCCTTTAAAAATTTTTTGTATATCACTTATTACCTTCTAACATAAAATATAATTCACTCATGTATTAGGTTTATTGCTTTTTGTCTTTGTCCCCTTGCTAGCATGGGATACCCAGAAGGAAAAGAATCTTTGTGTGGCACTCTGATATGCTCTGCACACGTAGAACAGAGCCAGGAACATAGTAGAATGGTAGGTGCTGATTATTTCTTGAATGAATTCATAGAGGCTCATAATGCAATTCAGGGAAGATATTCCTGGGAGAACCAAACTAACAAAATATACTAATAAAATTGAGAAATTCTGGTTCCTGCCCTTTATCAAGTGAGTTTCCTGGATATCACTAACAAAAATAAGAAACATCAGTACTACAGAACTTGTTTAATAAAAATACATTAAGCACAAATTTTCTGAGTTTACTTGTTTTGTTTTGTTTTTGTTATTTTTAAAGTGACTTTCATATATATATGTGTGTGTGTGCATATATATATGTGTGTGTGTATATACATATCCTTTAAGTTCTGGGATACATGTGCAGAATGTACAGATTTGTTGCACAGGTATACACATGCCATGGTGGTTTGCTGTACCCATCAACCCGTCATCTACATTAGGTATTTGTCCTAATACTATCCCCCCCCAGCCTCCTACCCGCCAACAGGCCCCACTGTGTGATGTTCCCCTTCCTGTGTCCACGTGTTCTCATTGTTCAACTCCCACTTATGAGTGGGAACAAGCAGTGTTTGGTTTTCTGTTCCTGTGTTAGTTTGCTGAGAATGATGGAGAAATAGGAATGCTTTCACGCTGTTGGTGGGAGTGTGAATGAGTTCAACCGTTGTGCAAGACAGCGTGGTGATTCCTCAAGGATCTAGAACCAGAAATACCATTTGACCCAGCAATCCCACTACTGGGTATATATCCAAAGGATTATAAATCATTCTACTATAAAGATACATGCACATGTATGTTTACTGCAGCACTTTTCACAATAGCAAAGACTTGGAACCAACTCAAAGGCCCATCAATGATAGAATGGATAAAGAAAATGTGACACATATACACCATAAAATACTATGCATCAATTAAAAAAGGATGAGTTCATGTCCTTTGCAGGGACATGGATGAAGAGAAGTTTACTTCTAATACTCTGAGACCATGTTTTCAACATAGAATCATCAGCTGTTTTTCAGTGAAAGTATGAGCGCTTTAAGTTTCCGACTGGCAATGTCATTTACCATTTGTAGTTTGAAGTATTTGATTGGTATCAACTAAAGCAAAGCAACATTGTAATAGGCACTAGTGCATCATGATGAAGAAATTTCAGTTAAGAGTGGTGTTATAAGGAAATATTCAGCTGAGACAGCCTTGAGCAAGGTTGAGACATAGGGGAAAGCCTCGGCACGAGAGAACACAGAAGGTAGTGTTTTCAAGCAAAAAATCTTTATCTTCAAGATTTTTTGCGTCAGGAAAAGAGGTGCTTCAGACTAGTCTTTTTTAAAACTTTTCAGCCTCAAAAAAAGAGGTAAACTTTGTTACTGAAGAACTAACTATTCACATGGATGTTTACACAAACATAAGCATATTTAAACCAGAATGAATAGATCAAAATCACTTTGCAGGAAGCTAAATTTACAAAGAACGTATACTCTACACACTCAAGCTTTGCTTTTTTGTTTATTTGATCTATTTTATATATTTGACAGAGGAAAGAGGAGGCAGGAGGCTGGGACAGATATTATTAGATGGAAGGTGCAGAGGTCAGGAAATTATACTCTTCAGTTCACAGAAAATATTGTCATCTTTAACCCCATTTTTTTGTTTGTTTGTTTGTTTTTACACCATTCCTCCTTCTCAATTCCTATTTCCCTCCCCCACTCCCATAGTCAACCATTTTCATATATTCAACATATATCATTTTGCTTGCTATGTTCTTATAAAAGAAATGGGCTTGGTTGGTTTTCATGTATTTTATTTTGTACAAATAGGGTTGTGTTATATATTTCAATTTGTTTCTTTTTCCTCAGAATTTTATTTTCAAATACGCTACCATCTGAATGTTTACATCCTCCCCAAATTAATACACTGTAACTAATCCCCGTGTGATAGTATTGAGGGATGGGGCTTTGGAGAAGTGATTAGATGAGATTAGTGTCATGATAAAAGAGACCCCAGAAACTAATTAGCCATTTCCATCATGGGAGGATGCAGTGAAAAGGCACCATTTATGATGAGCGGGCTCTCACCAGACACTGCATTTGCTGACACCTTTTCTTGGATCTCCTAGCCTCTAGAACTGTAAGAAATAAATTTCTGTTCTTTATTAGCCATCCTGTTTATGGTGTTTTGTTATAGAAGCCCAAAAGGACGAAGACCAAATATTTACCCATATTTCCATGTGTATATCTAGTCCACTCCTGCTAACTGCTGCATAATACTCCAAGATGGACAGATGCTTTACTCATCCCTCTGTAATAGACACCCATTTTGTCTCCAACTATCTGTAGTTAAACACTGCAGTGAACATCCTCATACTTGTCCCCCTGTGGAGTTCTGGAGCTATGTGACTTTGATATAGACATATAGATATATAGACAGATAGATAGATATACACACACACATATATGCATATATGTATAGTCTGATTTTAATTATGTGTTTATGACTTATACATTGGATATTTGCTTCCCCTTTTGTTGAATTATTTACCTTTCTTTGATGGGAACAAAAATATTAAGGCATTTCTCTAAAGGCTTTTCTTATACATTTTTAAGACACAAGTTTTCAACATTATAATTTTGCTAGAAACATACTATCTTAGCCATCAACATCACCTCACTGTGGATGGCGGCAAAGATGGATGAGGGAATCTAGTCTGTAAAGGAATTTATTCAGTGCTTTAGGCTGGGCTGTAAACCACAAGCTTGAGAAATTCATGGCCACATAAGCCAAGCAAATATCCTCATCCTTCAATTATTTATATACATTCAATATACCCCTACATCAAACAAGAACAAGATGAAACAGGTCCATTTAAAGACTTTCTGAATACTCTTCTTATATTATAATGCGATTATGTATAGTAAATAAAAAAACACACTCTGAAATACATGCTCAGACTCTAAAATTAGAAAAAAAAATCAGAGGGGAAAAAATGTCGTATATACTTCAATCAGGGCAGTTGCTTAATACTAGTATCCGGGTCAATCCCATAAGAACAATGACAAGCCCCACATGAGACCTTGGCTAGGGTCCCCCTACTGCCCTGGAATGTCCTCAGTACTCTCCTCACCATTGTATCCACTCATTCAAATCTGACCTTCAGGACTTAACCCATCTCCACGGAAAATTATTTCATTCTGCAGATTGCCATCCTTCAGTCATTCACACAGGTCTATTAACAGTTTTTAGTTTTATTTACTTTAGTTATATTTAGTTTACGATCTTTTTTATTTTTGCTTTTATAAGATACATGGCTCTGAAAGAGCATATATCTTATAAATATGCCCAAATACATATATGTCCTACCATCATTAATCCTGAAAAGCTTGTCCATTATATTAAAGTACTAATGGACAGTTAGTGAAAGTATTAGGGTATATACGTTATAGTCCAATAGAAGTGTATAAATGTTAAAGTTTGTTCCTAGGGTCACTAATTTTGCTGGCTATAATTTTCATTTGCCTAGACATGCTGACATTGGCAATGAATTTGACAATTTGAACTTCTCCGTGCACATTATGGAACATATTAATCCCCTAATATCATCAGCATCATAAAGAGATACAATATGTTGTATGCCTAACTATTAAGAAGTTCTTGCTACTCTCAATAAGCTTACATCTAGAAAGAATAATGCAATATACTCATTAGAAATATATTGAATAATTTATTCCATATATGTGTGTATCCATGAAAAGATAACAGAAAATGCTACATGCCACAGTAATGCTATATTTAGAGAATTTTTTCTGAAAAAAATATTTTGATTCTAATATATTTAATAAGAAAACATGCAATGATAATTCTAGGCATATTTGTATTTTTTAACACCTATTACTGTGTGCCACGTGATACTTGAAGAAATTAAAAACCACTTAATCCTCAGAATAATCCCATGACATAGGTAAATATTCCCATTTTTTGATTGAGAAAACTGAGTTATAACCCCCTCAAACTCTCAAAATGAGTTAGTAGCTGAGCAAGGATTGAAACTCAGACAGTCTGGCTCCAAAGGCTATGCTTTCAGTGACTATGAAATGTTGTCAGTCTATCTGAGATTTTATTTTTAAAATAAAAAATGGGAGGCTGAGGCAGGCGGATCACTTGAGACCTGGAGTTTGAGACCAGCCTGGGCAACATAGTGGGACCCCTGTCTACAAAACTACAAATTAGTAGGGTGTAGTGGCACTTACCTATAGTCCCAGCTACTTGGGAGGCAGAAGTGGGAGGATTGTTTGAGCCCAGGAGTACAAGATTATAGTGAGCTATGACTGTGCCAGGAGTTCAAGGTTACAGTGAGCTATGACTGTGCACTCCAGCCTGGGTGACATAGCAAGACCCCGTCTCTAAATAAATAAATAAACAAAAATAAAAAATGCAGTGTAACCCAATGTTTAATACAGCCTCTTCAAAAAATGTAATAAATGCATGTTTCTGACTATGCTATGGTTTTTTTTTAAGATTTGAGACTCACGTAGAAAATTTTACTGAGTTTTCTACAACTGAAAAGTGGTTTTGAGGATTTATTTAACAGCCCAGCCCTCTTAAAGTGCAAGAATTCTCTTAATTTCCCTCAACATGAGAGAATTAATGCAATAAAGGTAAACCAATTTCAGCTTGCATGATTAGGCAAATGCTACCAAAAATTCCTCTGAGCCTTGTTTTTTTCCTCTTATACTTCCAGTTTGTACACTGAGCTTCTGCAAAATAATTTTACCCAAGAAGACACATTGCACCTGATGATACCAAATTGAGATATTCTAAGAGAGGTTAATGCTTTAAAGCCAGATGAGGAGCAATACATTTAATCCCAAATAGAGTAGAAATTAATTATTGAAAGCCATCCCTATCAAACTAGCAAACTCATTATGTTAGTTAATTAATCATATCTCCACATTTGCACACAGTATGAAAAATAGTCAGAAGCCATTTACTTTTTCCATCCACTCTTTTTTCTTTCAACAATTTATTTTTTCATTTCTGAAATACAAGTCAAAATACATTTTTGTTACATACCATGCTCTAAAATAATATTTTAAAAAATAGCCCGTGTACCCACGTATTTTTTTGATGAGCTGTTTCCTCCATTCACACTCTTGATCTATGCTCTTTGGCTAGAAAATACCATTTGTTATAACCAGCAGTCACCTCTACCCCATCCCAATCTTCCTTGTTAACAGAGCTCCAATTTTGTTGAGATGCCAACATGCTAAAGGGAGAGGCCCAGCTCCAAAGAATTATTCGCGATTGTTCTCAACCTGTCACAAGCCTTCCCTCCCCTTCTTTGGACCCTTGTTGAAGCATGCTTTGGTAGGAGGCTTGGTATCTAATTCTGGGCAGTGACATGTGAGGAGAATCTGCTAGGACCTTCTAGGACAGAATTTCTTCCCTGAAAGAAAAGAAAAATGTAGAAACCTGATACCACTGAGCATTAAATCAGTTCTGAAACTGCCTGTCTTCAAACTTCTCATATGAAATTGTAAGCCTATATTACCAAAGCTGCATTTAGTATGCTATTATATTACATGTAGCCAAAAGGACCCTAATTTGTATCTTTTCGGCTTCTTCTCCAATTCCCAAGGCCATTGTCATAAGTATGTTCATGCTACTATATCCTAACATCTACATTAGCAGAATTTCTCCTCACAGATACCTGATTCTCCTTGCTTTCTTTTAGATACAAACTGTATTTATTTGTGTGAAATGTAATTAGAAGATAAAATAAACATTGGAAAATTTTTGATGTCGAAATTGTGATGATGACCACTATGATCGATTAAGATTGATTAAACTGTTCCTGATAATAAATCTAGCAAATGTCCTGATTATGCACATTCAAGCCGTGGAAGAATTCAGAATTAAGATCATATTTTTTGTCAAGCACTTGCACGAATCCCTGTGAGCACACAATTTTCCTTCTCTGAATTCTGAAGCATACTTACCACCTGCAGATACTGAGAAAACTGACAAATAGCTTCTGACAAATAGGCAACTATTCTATAGCAAAATGACGCTGGGAAACATCCACTGTGCCAAATAGCATTTTATATTGAAGAAAATACACTAAATTTTCACATTGTAGGTCAAGTTTATATACTTCATGATATCACTTTTGGGGAAAAGCTTTCTTCTTCTCTCTTTTATAATACCCTTGTAACAACCTCAATCAGAAATCCACGGGAAAACTAAACCATATGCAGTGACAGTCTTAAATTAGAAAATTGTTCCCTGGCTAGACCTCTTACTGGGTTTGCTAGGACTGTGCACTTCAATTTGAAGAGACAACAATGGTCAAAGAAGACGTGCCGGATGCTATAATGAGCCCACGTTTCAGAAACAAAATGTCAGGAAGGAGAATACGAGGTCATTCAAACATGAAATAAATATAGTTAGAATGTATATCAGAAAGGAAATGATGCATAATAGAATAGCAGGATATCATAGTCTGGATTCCAAAGAGATGAAAATGTTGGCTAAAATCCATAAAGCATAGTTTATAAAATAAACAACATCTGAAGAAAGATTTGTTGCTGAAAGAGAAAACCACTTTGCAGTCGAAACACTCCTATTGGACAGCAGTAACCAGGCAGCAGTGAGCAGAGATCCAAAAGAGAATTTGACTGGGGCAAACACTTCACTGGACTCAATCCCCACTCTATCATTTTGGTATACAACTTCAGAAATTTAAAATACAGTACTCCAACAGAGACTTAATAAGAACTGAAATACTAAGATTGAGCCCTCAGGCTTAGACAACATTTACGTTACTGTCACGGTAAGCCCCTCGCATAGATCCGGAAACATTAAACATTCATTAAAGTCTTTCTATCAATTGCCTACGTCTTCAAAGAGGATTTCATTTTTATTTTGAACAGATGGCAAGCCCATCGCAGGGCGTTCTTTATGACCAGAGCATAAACACTGTCTGATTAAATCGTTCAGAAGCCAATTAAAAACTCAGCATTTGCTTTAGTAAGTCATATCTGCAATGAGAGAGGGAACACGAGCAAATCTAGGCAATTAACTTTCCAATCCCCTGAGGAGAATTTGACATAGGACATGGGTTAATAGAAGAAATCAGGTACCTCCATGTAGCTCTTTCTAGCAACGTGAGCTCTCAGTTAAAAGTGCAGTTGGCCAGAAATGTTGGAAGTCCTTTCTCATACATGTACTGGAATTCTCCAATGTTAAAGTCCTCAACAGACATACACATACAAAGAAACCCACTAATTTAGAAAATTTGATCCCATTACAGAAAAAAAAATGGTAAGTCATTATAGATATTACTCTGGCACAAGTCTAAGTTCCACTTATCTTATAGCCAAAATATTGAAAACTTTCCATCTAGCAAACAATAAAACACACGACTACCTTACATTACTGTCAGACCTCACCCAACGTCATCAATAAGTTCTTGGAAACTATAACTTTAAAGGAAATAACATACAATGAAGCCAATTTTGCCATATACTGATATAAACAAGAGTGTAGTTCCGAAGGCATATTTCTGGTCACAAAAAATCACCAAACTTCTAAACGAAGACCCAAAACACTTGTAATATTAAACACTGAAATAAATGCGAGCTGTACATGCATTTAAGAAAGATCAATCGAAAAAAGTAAGATGATTATTAATCCAATTTTTGGTGACTCGACGAGTGTTAGCAGTCATAGTGGTGGTGGGCAAAATCAAGGTAAAAAATGTTTGTGAAGTGAAAATTATCAGGAGCACCTCCTTCCACTGTGCAGCTCAAAAACAAGCAATGACAAATGGGGCAGCTTGCTGAGCACTTTGCACAGCATCATTTATTCTTATGCACTTGTGTGACTATCCTCTACTTGAAAAATTGTTATTTGACAGTGTTTTTCGGTGTGCACATTCATTCGTTTTCCAACCTGCTTATTCCAGTTCAGGGTCCCAGGTGGCTGCAGCCTGTTCTGTAGTTCAGGATACAAGTCAAGAACCAGTCCCATCCAGGACTTCATCCCACGGCAGGGCCACTCACACACTTGTACTCTGGCAGATGAGGACAACTTAGACAGCTGATTCACCTAATGGCACAGCTTTGGGATACAGGAGGAAACCCAGGCAGCCATGGGGAGAAAGTACCAACTCCACACAGATGGTGGCCCTACTGGGAAGCAATTTTTTTTCTCATCAACCTTGTAAGGAAAAGACAAGACATGGCTGGGTGTGGTGGTTTACGCCTATAATCCCAGCACTTTGGGAGGCCAAAGCTGGTGGATCATGAGGTCAAGAGATTGAAACCATGTTGGCCAACATGATGAAACCCTGTCTCTACTAAAAATACAAAAACTAGCTGGGCGTGGTGGCACACACCTGTAGTCCCAGCTACTTGGGAGGCTGAGGCAGGAGAATCGCTTGAACCCAGGAGGCAGAGGTTGCAATGAGCCGAGATCACACCACTGCACTCTAGCCTGGAAATAGAGACTCAATCTCAAAAAAAAAGAAAAAAAGAAAAAAAGAAAAGAAAAGAAAATATATGACCTTATTTGAGGTCCTGATATACATCATTTATTCTTCATAACAACTTTTTAGATAGGTACTATTATACCATTTTACAGATCAAAAAACTGTGCCTTCAGAAAAATAAATACTGTTGTTTGTGGGTTTGTTCAGGTTCTTGACTTCGGCACACAAAAGAATTTGAGAATGAGTTTAAAGCAAGGGTAGGCAAAGAAGTTTACCGCAAAGCGAAAGTACACTCTTGAGAGGCACAGCAAGCTGCTCAGAGGAAGAGACAGCAGCTAGTGCCTTCAAGGGAATTCCCTTTATAGGAGCTGTTCATTCATATTCATAAAATACCAGTGAGGTCAAGTATGCAAAAGAAGATGTGTATTTGGTGCAGTACTCAGCATCTACATGCTCTCACATGTACTGCATGTATCATTAGCATATAAAATCGCTACTTAGGGGTGTGCCTTTTTACGATTAAAATAAGGAAAAGGTCATATAAGCTAAACTTTGAGCCTAGCTGCACATGAGGGACCCTGGAGAAGTTCCAAACCTCCCTCCCCAAGGCAAGAATTTGTAGCTAATAGCTTCCTGGGCTTTTGGTGCTGATTGGCTGGAGACTGAGGAAGCTATATCAAGAATAAAGACTTGGATGGGCATGGTGGCTCATGCTGTAATCCTAGCAGCTTGGGAGGCCAAGGCAGGAGAATAGTTTAAGCCCAGGAGTTTGAGACTAGTCTGGGCAACATGGCAAAAAATACAAAAATTAGCCAGGAGTGGTGGTGCATGCCTGTAGTCCCAGCTACTCAGGAGGCTGAGGCCAGAGGATAGCTTGACCTTGGGAGATAGAGGCTCCAGTGAGCTATGATCACACCACTGCACTCCAGCCTGGGCCACATAGTGAGATCCTGTCTCAAAAACAAACAAACAAACCAAACAACAAACAAAACAACAACAAAAAGAATAAGGGACTTCGGTTCCCTTTCCCAGGCCATGCTGGATATTAGGAACTCGTAACCATCTGCAACTCACTGGTCCACAGGGCTTCACAAAAGAGGACAAGTCAGTATGGCCTCCTAATGTTACTTATTCTGCCTCAGTGTTCTCACTCATATGTGGGAGCTAAAAAGTAACTGAACTCAGAGAAGACAATTGTTATTATCAGAGGTTGGGAAGAGGGGAGGGGCAAACAGGGAGAGGTTGGTTAATGGATCCAAAAGTACAGCTAGATAGGAGGGATAAGTTCTAGTGTTCTGTAACATTGTTGGATAAATATGGTTAACAATTTGCCGTATATTTTCAAAAAGTTAGAAGAGAGGATTTTGTTCTTGCTTTTTTGTTTTGTTTTATTTTTCTCTTTATTTCTTCTTAAAAAAATACGTTTATTGTGCAAAACATGCAGGTTAGTTACATAGGTATACGTGTGCCATGTGGTTAGTTACACAGGTATACGTGTGCCATTGTGGTTTGCTGCACCTATTGACCTATCCTCTCAGTTCCCTTCCCTCACTCCCTGTCTCCCAACAGGCCCTGGTATGTGCTGTTCCCCTCGAAGAGAGGATGTTGAATGTTTACAACAAAAAGAAATTATACATGTGGAGATGAATATGCTAATTACCCTGATTTGATCATTACACATCATATACATATATCAAAATATCACTTTATTTCCCATAAATATGTACAATTATTACATGCCAACTGAAAATTTTTTAAAAATTTAAACTGTGCCTTCACGAAGTTAAACAACTTTCTCAATATCACACAGCTAAATACATGGAAGAGCAAGAACTTGGCTTTCTACCCGTAAGTTTTGATACCAGAAGACATGCTTGAAACTACTACCTGCTATTTCCTCTCTAAGAGAGAATAGTTTTTCTAAACCCTTTTAGAGAAAATAAAATTAAAAGAAGAAACTTCCAATCTAACAGTTGATAGAACAAATTATTTTCAGGCAGTGCATACAATTGAAGTACTCATCACAAATCATTCTCATTTCTTCATTAAAACAAAATGAGGACATCTGTGTAGTCCAAATTACTATATGTACTTAAAATAAATAAAATGACTATAAATATTCTATAATTCAGATTAGTTAAAAGGATAGATTTTAAATACTCATATTTTAGGCTTTTCATGCCATACTACAAAATATGAATTGGAAAAATACAAATGTTATATTAAAATGTAAGTAAGAATCTAATATACCTGAAATTTATCACCAAAAGGGCATGCATTATTGGTAACCTAAACAGTTAGGTGCACAATCTTAGGTGGCTAAGCATCACAAGCATGGAAGAGTACTGAGTAACAAAAAAGTCACTGTTCGAGTGTGAAAGGAAATTAAATCTTGGGACCCCAAACTCAGAAGCATTGCCATCGTGGACAAACACCACCATTTTAAGGTTCCCCTTGATCAAAAACTGCCTAAATCCAAAGGGCATCAGCCCCAATGTCACCATGACCATAAACCACAAATGACATCTCCTACCAGAAACATTCCAACCCTGAGATAAACCCCTCACTTATCAGAGACATGTCAATCCCAAGATAACATTCCCTCCTGCCAGAGAGATGTCAGCCCCAAGATAACCTCCCCTCCGACAAGAGATATTCCAACGCTGCATTAAACTTCTCCTCCACACAGAAACATTCCAAGCCTGTGATAAGTTCTCTCGCCCTGAACCTTCAAATACTCGTAGTCTGTAAGAGAGAGCACTGCTGATCAAAAATCAGCCAGAAGCCCCTCTCAGGTTTATTCACCAAAATAAACCTGTCTTTGACTGTTGAGCCACTTTTTGTCTTTCTTTCCTCCTTCTTTAACTCTTACACCTCCCCCTTTTGGTTCCTAAATAAGATGTCTACAAGATGAAAAGCTACCCACCTTCCCCATATTTTGCCCACGAAGAAATTTCTAGTAAGCTCCAAGATCTTTACCCTAAAGTACTTCTGTTAAATGTTTACCACGGAAATATAAATAGATAGCTTATCTTTACAGATGCAGCCACACCCCCTGCCCACCTGACACAAATGCATGTCTGATGGTTCCCCTGTCCCATTTTGTCTATATTGTCTTATGTAAAAATACAGATTACCTGCATTTTTCCTTGGTCCCAATTGTCTATGTCACCTTATGTAAAAAAATGCAGATTCACTGAGCCAGATAAAGGCATGAATGACTATTTTCCCTACTTCCCTTTCAAATGAAAATTGTGCACATCTCAAAATCCTACCTTTTCCCCTTTAAATTTGGAGCCCTCAAAATCGTCTTCAGAGGAAAGCATAGACCTGGTTCCTGGGAGCACATCCCTAACTTGGGCAAATATACTTCCTAAAATGATTGAGACTTATCTCATCATTTTTCTAAACTGACTCAGGAAAGACAGAAATACTCAAGAAAACATTCTTATGATGTGATTTCATACTGAGAAAGAATGCATGTGGAGTTATATATTTTCTTAAGAAATTGACCAATTATAATTGTTTCAGCTTAGGCCCAAAAGTCCAAGACTTTTAGGGTAAAATTTTTTTAAATATTTGAATGGTCAAATATTACAAATTTTCTCTAGTAAGGCTGTTAATCTCTGGCAGATTAAGGTATCATACAAGACTTTTTTTTTTTTTTTTTTTTTTTTGAGTCAGGGTTTCATTTAGTCACCCAGGCTGGAGTACAGTGGCATAATAGTGGCTCACTGCAGCCTCAACCTCCTGGGCTCAAGAGATCCTGCCACCTCAATCCCTCAAGTAGCTGGGATCACAAGCATGAGCCACCACACCCAGCTAATTTTTTTTTATTTTTTGTAGAGATGAGGTCTCACTATGTTGCTTAAGCTGGTATTGAACTCCTAGGCTCAAGAGATCCTCCTGCCTCAGCCACCCAAAGTGCTGAGATCACAGGCTTGAGCCACCAGGCTTGGCTGAAAGTTTCATCTTTACATGCAACTGTAACTGGCACATTTATTTACTACTTTAAACATACTAAGTTTTTATTCTAGTTAGGGGGATGATGACTACAAATTCATGAAGTTTATGATATTTTGCTAAAATTGTCTCACTATGGTGCATCTGAGAAAATGTCCTACCATGTTAACTAAAAAGACTATGTTTATATGCTATTACTGATATTTACTAAATATTAGTAAAGATCTTTCAATCAAATTAAGGTTGAATTTAACAGAATCTACTATTTCATGATCATGTCAAATAAAACTAAGTTTGGACCCAGCCCTCTCACAAATTTGCTGCAGTGGCAGTTAACTAAACTAGGCAAATAAATTACTTAATATAATTAAATCACTATTGGGTCACTGTCAAGTTCACCACAGCTAAAATAAAATAATTAAAAATGCAAAAAAAATTGCATTTTTAAAAATATGAGATGAATCCTAGCATTACAAAGTTAAATGAGAGACAAAAAGTCCAAATATTATATACAGCAAAATGCCTTTTCCAAAACATAAAAACAACTAAAAAGCACATATTTCTTAAGGAACACATACAAATGTGATAAAACTATATAAAAGGGGAAAAAAGAAGTGGTGATCACAGAAGAAGTAGAGATACCAGGTGGTTGTGGGGGACCACATGCTTAGTTTGGGACCTTTGTTCATAGTGCTTATAACATTATTTTAAATAAAAATAAATAAATGTATGAATGAATACGAGCAGTGAGCCATGCATAGAAAATGGGCCATGCATTGTCTCATGTAATAATTATTACAGTTTTTTCAATTCTGTACATTTGAGGTTCTTTAAAATCATATATGAACTTACCACTCTATTTAAATCCTGGAGGGCATCTAGAAAGACCTAGGTTAGTCTTCCTGCCTCCAATGTTGACTTCTCCATTTCACTTACATATTTCTAATACATCCTCCCAAAATTTCTTCATGTAAAAAAGACCTGGTCAAGAGGCCCAATGATGCAAATGGGATTTTCCTTCTCTATCCTCTCATTGAACTGTTATAGTAGGCAGCTAGTCAAACATAAGCAGAGCAGGAGAGGGCTCCCCCTGCAACTCACACACACAAGGAATGTCAGGCAACCTCCAGGTGATGGCCAGGAAGTTAACTGTCTCTTTAAAATAATAATTGGTCACAGTCAGTGCCAGAGAAAGGCAGTTTCCCAATAAACAGAAATACCTGAAACTGATAATCAGCAGGTTCCCAAAAAGATCTTAAAAGCTGGTAAGTGGGCTCAAGCATTCACATTGATGTGGCTTGGCTCTGTCCCCACCCAAATTTCATTTTGCACTGTAGCTCCCATAATCCCCACATGTCGTGGGAGGGACCCAGTGAGAGGTAATTGAATATTGCGGGCGGGGTGGGGGGGCGGCGTTTCACATGCTGTTCATGATCGTGAATAAGTCTTATGAGATTTGATGGTTTTATAAACGGCAGTTCCCCTGCACACACTCTCTTGCCTACCACCATGTAAGAGGTGCCTTTGCTCGTCCTTCGCCTTCATGATTGTGAGGCCTTTCCACCCCTGTAGAACTGTGCATCAATTAAACCTCCTTTCTTTATAAATTACCCAATCTCAGGTATATCCTTATAGCAGTGTGAGAACGGACTAATACAAACATTAAGAGGGAAAATGGTGCAGTTTAACTGGTATATGACCTTCTAGGGACATTTGACTGGTATGGGAAAAATGCCTCAAGTAAGCATGCATACAACTCCAGTAAACGCTGTGCATGCAGCGCCTCCCAAGTGCTACCAGGCCACTGGGTATGTGAACAACCCACCCCAAGGATAAAATCAGGGGAGAAAGAATGCAAGACCATGGAAGTATGCCAACTTATAAAACCCCAAGTCAAAAGGTCAAACGGCACACTTGATCTCTCAGGTCACCCACCTGGCCCTCTTCCAAGTGTACTTTACATTGTTTTACTCTCGCTCTAAAGTTTTGTAATAAACTTTCACTCCTGCTCTAAAACTTGTCTCAGTCTCTCCTTCTGCCTTGTGCTGCTCAATCAAATTCTTCCTTTTGAGAAAGCAAAAACTAAGGTTGCTGCAGACCCATGTGGATTCACTGTGGGGAATCTACTTTTGGTGCCACAGGACCCAGGACCCACATATGTTCCACTGCTAACAGAACCAGGCATTCCAGCCCATACTAGACCCGGTCGTGGACTGCTTCCCTGGGGTTTGCATCTCCTCCTTCCTGACCAAGCCCTACTTACCTTCTAAGCACTAGCACATGGGCCACCACATTCACAAATTACCTAGTCTACAATCTGTTTTCACTCTATACCCCAGAGCATAGAATATGTTTTTTGTTTTTTGGTTGTTTTTTTTTTTTTTGAGATGGAGTCTCACTCTGTCGCCCAGGCTGGGGTGCAGTGGCCAGATCTTAGCTCACTGCAAGCTCCGCCTCCCGGGTTTACACCATTCTCCTGCCTCAGTCTCCCGAGTAGCTGGGACTACAGGTGCCCGCCACCGCGCCCGGCTAGGTTTTTTTTTTTGTATTTTTTAGTAGAGACGGAGTTTCACTGTGTTAGCCGGGATGGTCTCGATCTCATGACCTCATGATCCGCTCGTCTCGGCCTCCCAAAGTGTAGAATATGTATTTTTATAAATGAACTTATCTACAGCATTCTATTTCATCTTTCTAATTTAGCAAAACTCTATTGACTTCTATGATTGAGGCAATAAGCAAGTCTGAGGGAAAAAAAGGTGCAATGCCCTCAAAGAATTTATAGTTTAGAATTATTTCTATTTCTATCTCACTTGTCCTATTTGATAACAAAGAGGCAGTATCAATACATTTCACATTTGTATGTTTCCTAGTGCTTACCACACAGAAGGTAATTAACAGATATTACTTTCAGGTTTACCGATCTTATTTTAACTTCAAGCTCACTAACCTAATAAAAATCTCCCAAATTATACTACATTTTATATCTCTCCTATGATCATGTCTGAATAAATATTGCAACTGCTAACTGAGTCTCTTCTATCTTCTCAAAGAAACATCTGTGAAGAAAAAAACTCACGCCAACTAAGAACAAGCTACTTGCAAAGTCTGAAAAAGTTTTCTGCTAGCAATAAGAGTTAAGAAGTTGAGGTAAGAATCACCAACTTAGGCAATTCTTGTCCTCTACCTCAGAAAAGAGAAACTGGGTCTGCTTCCCCAGGTGCCATGACTTAGTCCTTTTTGTTCTTTTTTTTTTTTTTTTTTTTTTATTTTTTTGACTGAGTCTCACCATGTTGCTCAGGCTGCTGGAGTGCAGTGGCTTGATCTCAGCTTACTGCAACCTCAGCCTCCTGAATTCAAGTGATTCTCCTGCCTCAGCCTCCCAAGTAGCTGGGATTACAGGTGCCCACCACCACGCCCAGTTAATTTTTGTATTTTTAGTAGAGACTGGGTTTCACCATGTTGGCCAGGCTGGTCTTGAACTCCTGACCTCAGGTGATTCACCCACCTCAGCCTCCCAAAGTGCTGAGATTACAGGTATGAGCCACCACACCCAGCCACCTCAGTCCTTTTGGGCTACCATAACAAAATGCCATAAACTGGGGAGCTCGTAAATGACAGAAATTCATTTCTCATACTTCTAAAGAGGCTGTGAAATCCAAGGTCAAGGTGCTGGTACATTTGATGTGTGGTGAGGGCCTATTTCCTGATTCATTGATGGTGCTTTCTTGCTATGTCTTTACATAGTCTGAGAGGAAAGAACTTTCTGGGGCCTTTATATAAGGGCACTAATCCCATTCACAACAGCTTTACCCTAAAAGCCTAATCACTTCCCGAAGGCCCTGCCTCTCAACATCTTTACATTGGTGATGAGGTTTCAACTTACACATTCTGGAGGAACACAAACATGCAGACCATTACACGGCCAGAGACCTTCCTGCATTTGATATTTTTACATATATTGCCAATGAGTCAAAACGGTGAAGGCATTTTGCACCTGCAAATATTGAAATTTATCCCTAATATTTTTAAAAATGCAACAAATTATACTGTGACCATACTTCCAAAAGTCAGAGATTTTCAATTATTACTGGGAAGACTATAACTATAGAACACTACAAATTATCCAGAAATAAGTAACCTCTGACTATGAGAACAAGACATGTCTCTTCAGTCTAGCACCAAGAAGTGATAAATGGCAAATGAAAATGCAAAACTTATCTAGGGGTTGATCTACCAGCTCTAAAATTTAACATTGAGAAGAAAACACTCATGGTACAAGAGACTGTATCAGCACCTGTGTCCTTCACAATGTCTATTTTCTCTATCATCATTATCAATTAATCCCAATTTTATGAGCACACAAGGATTAGCACCAACGAAAAATACATATGTCTGTTGCAGCTATGAGTGGCCACATGACACAGTTCTTAGAAATGAAATGAAAACAGAAATGTCCTAAGTGGAGCAATTTTTTAGGTTGCAGTGAGCCAAGATCAGGCCACTGCACTTCTGCCTGGGTGACAGTATCTCAAAAACAAAACAAAACAAGGACTCTCACCTTGGCTTCCTGCCTTTCCCCTCTTCAATATGCATGTGATATAGACATGATGCCTAGAGTTGGTGCACCATTTTGCGACCATTAAAGTCACACTCGGGCTGGAGGTTAGGAAACTAGAAGAAGCCCTGGACTTCAGCCACTTTCTTGATCAGTCGTATTCACTTCATTTTGGACTGCCTAGCTCTTGACTTTGGTCATGTAAGAATGAACGGCTTTGTATAGTTAAGCCACTGTGGTGCTTTTTCCTTTCTCAGCCAAAAGCAATTCCAACCAACACAACATCTCTGTTCATTAGTCACAACCAGGCTGGACTTACTTCCCGTTCAGAAAATTAATAAAAAATGCAAACAAGGGTTGGAGATTGGAAATTTTTTCTTTAACATTAAAGAACCTAGCTTTAAGCCAGGTGCGGTGGCTCAAGCCTGTAATCCCAGCACTTTGGGAGGCCTAGATGGGCGGATCACGAGGTCAGGAGATCGAGACCATCCTGGCTAACACGGTGAAACCCCGTCTCTACTAAAAATACAAAAAAAGGCGGGCGAGGTGGCAGGCACCTGTAGTCCCAGCTACTCTGGAGGCTGAGGCAGGAGAATGGTGTGAACCCGGGAGGCGGAGCTTGCAGTGAGCTGAGATCCGGCCACTGCACTCCAGCCTGGGCGGGCAGAGCGAGACTCCATCTCAAAAAAAAAAAAAAAGAAAAAGAACCTAGCTTCAAGAATGGACTTCTTAAAGAATACCACAGAAAATGAAATTTTAGAAATAGTCTTCCATTTACAATAAAATTCACAGCGTAGACCTGTGAAATAAGAGCTAAGGAATGAGATAACGTACTGACATGAAGAGAGATGTGGTTAGGAGGTGATAGGGTTTGGCTATGTCCCCTCCCAAATCTCATTTTGTAGTTCCCGTAATCCCTGTGTGGCATGGGAGGGACCTGGTGGGAGGTAATTGAATCATGGAGCAGTTACTTCCATGCTGTTGTTGTGACAGTGAGTGAGTTCTCAAGAGATCTGATGGTTTCATAAGGGGCATTACCCCTTTTTCGCTCTGCACTCCTCCTTGCTGCCACCATGTGAGGAACATGTTTACTTCTTCTTCTGCCATGACTATAAGTTTCCTGAGGCCTCCCCAGACATGCTGAACTGTGTGAGTTAATTAAACAAACCTCTTTCCAGTCTCAGGCATGTCTTTTTAGCAGTGTGAGAATGGACAAATACAGGAGGTAAGTTGAAGTAAAAAGGAAATCAATTAAAAGTAAAATGGTAAAATTAGTATCGTCACGAAATTAGAATTACTGAAAATTAGATTCACTGAAGAACAAAGGCAACGCAGCTAAAAACTGAATAGTAATATGTACATTTGAGCAGCTGCCTCCCGTACATAAGAAACGTGCAGAGATTAAAATGATGACAGAAGAAAAAGTAGATATGGTTGACAGAGAATTGATATGTAACATAATATGTATTCATGGAAAGAAACAGTTTTAACAGAAATTTAATCAATCTAAGTTATAACAGGAGAATGTACTCCTACACAAAAGAAAGGCTTGAGTGTATAGATGTGATTAACAGGAAACATTAACGACAACGGTAGCCTGAAATGATCCTGTTGAAATTCATCAATTCAAGGGTAAAGAAAAAAGTCAATGATTCATTTTCAACTAGGCAGAAAAGTTTGCTGATAAAGAAAAAAATCTAACTAATGTCAGACTCCTCCATAGCAGTAAATACCAAGAAGCAATTGGCAACATCCACAGAGTTTGAGGTGATAAAAATTATAAACCAAGAAATCCATACATAACATATTTCTTATACATAAAGGTTAAAGGAAAATATCCGATATGCAATCAGTCAAATATACATTAATTCTATTTTGAATATGAAAAATTTAAACATCAAATTTTAACCACTTAAAGGATAAATCAAAAGAATGAAATAATAAAGGCAGACACAACAAAACTTCCTAATTATCAAACATACGCACAGAAATTCCAACACATACTTGCTCATTGTTACGTTATTTATAACAAGTAAAAATTGGAAACATCCACATGATCAGATATGGAAAATTAACTAAATTGATTATACTACCATAAATGATGGACTAAGATATAGCTGTTTAAAACCACATTCACAAAATAGTGAAAAATACAGAGAATCATCACAATACATTAATAAATGAAATAACAATTGCAATATATGCAGAGAGATTTTGTTATAATAACACATGTATTTGGATAGAAAAATATTAAATAAAATACAACAAAATGGTTATTCTGGCTTAAGATATGCTGACGTATTTTATTCCAAATTTTCTGTCTTTTCTCTATCTAAATAAAAAAAATACTTTTAATCACCTCTCTTCCTTTTGGATGGATTTATAGTATATCAGCCCTAGTGCCTTCCTTGTGGCTCTGAAAGCTGCTCTCCACATGATATTAGTAATGTTACAATTAATTTCATAAATCAAATTTGCCATTTTGCCTATAAGAAGAAAATATTCAGCAATTTGTATTTTCATAACATTCCTTAAAAACTGAAACTTCAGAATGTGAGCATCTGTTTTCAATATGCAGACTATTCAGTAGTGCTTTTAGCTTTTAATGTAAAGTCATAAATGTTTTGGAACTGTAAATTTGCCTCCAGTCTTTATCATCTCCCTTTAGATTTCCAGTTTTGCTGAATTTTACTTAACTGGTTTACATTTTTTATACCTAATATAGACTCATTTTTAACAAATATATAGTATAAAAGCTAGATGTTTTTCAGTAAGCATTGCACTTTTCTAGAATACACAGAGCTATAGGTTTAACTGAAGAGAAAAATATCATTTTATTTTTGTTCAGATGTTTTCTGCAGTGATAAAAATTTTCATGGTGAAGCTCAGCACAGTACTAGCCTTTGGCAGTTAACTACGGAGATGAGGCTGTCAGCTCAAAGAATTATAGGAACTTGAAAAAACAGATTGTTTATGTTATTATCTGGAGGTTAGTTTATGGGCTCCTGAGTCCTTAACAATCCCAAGACACTCAGAAATTCACAGTGAGAGCCTCAAGCAGACTCAGGTATCACTCATTGTTGGTTCCACCTTTGCTACCCCATTTGCCATGGGGTTTGCCCAAGAGTTGGTGAGAATCTTTCGACTAAAGGCAAGATGAAGCATCCAGAGTTTGACATTCTAATTCCTGCTCTGCCCCTGGCTTGCCAATGATCTCTGATAAGACAGTTATCTGGTCTGTGCCTAAAGCAGCCTGCAAAGTGAGAATAATATTTGATCCCAAATCTCTAGGATGCTGTGATGGTTAACTAATACTTTACTGTAAAGCCAAGAAGAAGCGTAGCTATGCTTGAAGTTCTCAGTATATTCAAATAAACTTTTTAAAATCCTAGGTATCATGACTTTCTCATACTCAATTACCCACGGTAAAAATGAGGAGGAAATAAATCAAAGAGGAAGAGAGTCCTTAATAAGCAGAACCACGTAAATATTCTAGATCAACAAATTCCTACTAAACCTTATTGTAAAAACGTTATTTCACTTTATCCATGAGTAAGCTTGCTTTCATTTGATCAGATATAAAATTGATTTTAATTTTATAAAAATGTAACACACTAACGTTTGCATTAGTTTGTGATTTTTTTGGTATCAACTTTGTTGTTGCAATAGCTTAATCTTGAATGCGACAATGAATTAATTAATATAGTTCGATAGCCTTACCACAGTATCCTTTTATTCTAAAGTAGCCCCCTTATCAGTGGTTATATTGATGTGACTCTTCAAACAACAATTGTTCTTGGCTGAGCACAGTGGCTCATGCCTGTAATCCCAGCACTTTGGGAGGCCAAGGCAGGCAAATCAATTGAATCCAGGAGTTCAAGACCAGCCTGGACAACATGGTGAAATTCCATGTTCTCTACTAAGCATACAGAAATTAGCCAGTATGCTGGTGCGTGCCTGCAGTCCCACCTACTCAGGAGACTGAGATGGGAGGTCCCTTGAACCCAGGAGATTGAGGCTGCAGTGAGCAGTGATTGTGCCACTGCACTCCAGCCTGGGTAACAGAGTGAGACTCTGTCTCAAAATGAAGAAAATTAAAAACAAAAACAAAACAAAACTGTCCTTCTAAAGAAGTCATATACTATTAAGAATATATATACCCCTATGTATTTTTTCTTTAGTTTCTTATAGAAACATAGTTCAGCTATACATTACATTACAGCAAATACCATAGCTGACAAAAAAAATAAAGTACACAAACACAAAATCAGACTATTATATTTTCATTGACAGCTTAGCATAGAGAGGTTTTATTTCTGTATTTGAAATTGAGGATAATAAGAAGAGTTATCACATAGAATTGTAACAAATATTAAAAGAGCTAATCTTTCAAAGTTATTTATTACCACAGTGTCTACCAGATAAGTAATCAATAAATGTTATCAATTACTATTATTCTATTTCAAGAATACGCAGCAGACTAGTCACACTTAAGTTCTGAGTCTCTAATAAGTAAAATTGAATGTTATTTGTATTTTCAACTATTTTAGAAAACTAATGATATATTTCTAAAATTCTTGATTTGATTTGAAAACAAAATGTTAAAAGAAAGTTATCTACAATATTTTGATTATTATTAATATTATTTTCTTTTTTTAAGAAGGAGTCTCCTTCTGTCACCCAGGCTGGAGTGCAGTGGCGTGATCTCGGCTCACTGCAACCTCCATGATTCTCCTGCCTCAGCCTCCCAAGTAGCTGAGACTACAGGCGCCCACCACCATGCCTGGCTAATGTTCATATTTTTAGTGGAGACGCGGTTTCGCCATGTTGGCCAGGCTGGTCTCAAACTCCTGACCTTGCAATCAACTCACCTCAGATTCCCAAAGTGCTGGGATTTACAGGCATGAGCCATCTTGTTCAATGGTCATTTTTGTATACAGATTCCATGACATGGGGATACAACGACCTCAAATACATTGTTCTTCTCTACAGGAAATTTACATCTGGGCTTGTCTGTCACTGTGCCCAGCATATACTGAACACTCAATACATAGTATCTATTATTATTATTACTGTAATATTTAAACGGATATCATAGACTGCCTAGTATAATTAGCTAAGTGCCAAATACATATTACAGATGGTGAGAGAGATGACCTCCAGATATTCGTTCAAGGAAGACTTTGGGCAGAATTAAATTTGAGCTCTTCTTCATTTAATAGGCAGGAAGGATTCTGTGCATTATTTTGTGCTATATTACACTATGTTACATCATATTATATTATGTATATATTGTATTATATATAAACACACATGCCATAGTGACATAATCTATACAATAATCATCTCAAGACCTGCCCCCATTTTTACCACTATTTTTTAAATTCAGGAAAAATAAAAAAATTTAAGACATAATGACACACCCAATTTCTCAGTAGTGCGAAAACAAAAGCAATTAGATAATAAGTAGGTCCTTTGTACATTTCACTAGAAAAGAAAGACAAAAATCTAGGACAGAGCAGATTGTCAAGAAGGAGAGGACAACTAAACTGGCAACAGAACCTGGATACCATCTGTTACTCACTGCTATAGTTTGGATGTTTGTCCCCGCAAACCTCATGTTGATATTTGATCCCTAATGTTGGAGACGGAGCCTAACGGGAGGTGCTTGAGTGATGGGGGAGGATCTCTTCTGAATAGATTGATTCCCCCCACCTACCCCAGACTAGGCAGGGATGAGTAATTTCTTGCTCTATTAGTTCCCTCCAGAGCTGGTTGTTAAAAATAGCCTGGCACCTCCCCTACCCCCTCTGGCTTCCTCTCTTGCCATGTAATCCCTGCACAGCCTGCTTCCTTTTGCACTCTGCCTTGAGTGGAAGCAGCCTACCTTAAGGCTTTCACCAGATGCCCAACAGTCCAGCCAGCAGAACTGTGAGCCAAATAAATCTCTTTTCCTTATAAATTCCCCAGCCTCTGGTATTCCTTTATAGCAACACTAAGCAGACAAAGACACTCACACTGTGTTTTATTGTCTTGGTCTTCTGTGCTTCACTCAAGAAAATGGAAAGAGCTACTCAAACATGCTGAGAAATCATTCCCAAACCCAGCCTTCATTTCTTCCATACCTGAATATCAGTTCCTTAAACCCCGAACCCGCCTTGTCCCATCTGAACAAATTACAACCGTGTTCCAGGCACCACCTCATATAACTTACACCATCTCTACCATGATATTTCATTCAACAACATTTTTGAACACTTAATATTTAAAAAGTGTTGAATAAACGTATAAATAAGAGACTCATGAGCATGACTTTAAGTAGGAGCTATAGAAAGAACATACATTCTCAGAGTAAACATCTTAAAATCTCTCATGGCAGCAGAACACAGACCAGAAAGGACCATGTATCTCTAAGTAATGTCCATGTATTTTTAGACCTGTAAAGGGAATGAGTACCAAAGAAATACAGGAAATTAACTGTCACCCTGAACCACCTTTCTACTGAGGAGAAGATACTTTCAAAAATTTAACAGAGTATGAAACAAAAGATGATGTGCACAACATCCCTTCATTTCTAGAAAGCACCGAGGCCTTGTTCAGCTCTGCATCCCAAGCATGAAACAGTGTTCAGAGCTTGGAATGCTTTAGTTATTCAGTAAATATTTTTTGAATGAATGAGTAAAAAGTGCACTTAGTAGAAGGAGGAAAGAAAAATGTTCCCTTCAGCCATTCATTTCATCAAGCCTTTTTTGAATTCCTATGTTTACAGTTCAGAGTCAGACTCTTTGGGGATACACAGATTAATCAAAAAAGAATCCTACCTTTACAATGTCAAATTTAGTGGCCATAGTCGCTAAACAAAGTGAAAATTTGCAGGACCAAACAATACTGAGTTTACAAGGACAAAGGGAAGAAAAGACAAGTACACCATTGAAGACTGCCCACAGCTCTAGGTGAGCCTCTGCACCAGCTCTTCAGAAACCTTTCTGGAGCCCCAAGAGTAAGACTACCATGTCTCCACAAGATGAGGAAAGAGTCTAATAGAACTGAATCATTCCACAGAAATTCTATGAAGAGCTGCTCACATTAATGTCGAGGCAATTGAATGAAATGGAATGTAAACTATGAAAATATTTCATAAAATAATAAAGATAAATAAATGTTTTTAAAAACCTGAAGAACCAACTCTGTATAGGACAAACATTTTCCTCTATCTAAAAATAAAAATAATCCATTTCAAGATGGCGGACTTTACACCTGTGTTTCTCTCTCTTCTTTCTGCAGTCTTGACAAAATCACAATAAGGGCCTAACAAAGCTATAATTTGAGAACAATAAAGAGAAAGGAATGGTATGATCCAACCAAGTTCCAGAAGAGTGAAAGCATTCCAAGTAGGAGTCAGAAAAAAGCAGTATCCTATAGCAATGGAGAGCACCAGCCTGCCCGTTGGAAACCTCAGAAAGATCTGGGCATCAGCTACATGATCTAACAGAGCATGACAGTAAGAAACTGAACATGAGAGCCTGGGTTAAAAGTCTTTATAAAAGATTATTAACCCATGCTCACTTAAATTTACTGCAAACAGAGTGCCAAGAGCCAAACATTTATATCGAGGGAGAAATAAACAGCCTTTGGTAATAATAATATAACAGTAGAATGAATTATCTGCAGACAACTAGGACAGCTAAAACTAGTATTGACACTCAAGGAGGTCCTCTGCATTTCGGCATTAGTGCTGTGGAATTCAGATCAGCTCCCAGTCTGCTCTCACTAGAACAAAGCCTGGTCACCCACCAGCCCCACCCACATACCCAGAAATCTCTGTCAGGCTCTCTACGGAGTCTCCCTTTGTATGGACAAAATAAATTCCACTGTTGCAAGTACTACAATTATGCTGTTATCACCAAAATCTTGTCACAATGCCT
Organism: Mandrillus leucophaeus; assembly: GCF_000951045.1. Lineage (NCBI taxonomy): Eukaryota > Metazoa > Chordata > Mammalia > Primates > Cercopithecidae > Mandrillus > Mandrillus leucophaeus. The sequence goes on from NW_012103454.1 coordinate 2,761,391, forward strand.
GTTTTACAAGCTTCTCAAACCTCAAAAAGCAAAGAACTTGTACTACCCACCAAATCTCTTCCTCATTCTGTTCTATTCTAGTAAATAAAAAGGCAAAACCAGCCACTCAGTTACTCAAGCCGAAACCAATGAGTTTTACCTCATTCCAAAAGCACTCCAAAATCTATCCCACACCAAGCCATCTTTCCTTGTTCCACCGAAACCACTGAAATTCAAACCAATGTAATTTTTAACCTAGATTCCCACAACTAACTTCCCTACCACTATCCCTGGCTTTCATTCTGATTTTCTACACTGGAGTGTCTGTTGAGAAACCAGAGTTTTCTCATTAAAAAGTAAATTGAAACTCTTTAGGCCAGGCACAGTAGTTCAAGTCTATAATCCCAGAACTTTAGGAGGCTGAGGCAGAAGGATCATTTGAGGCCAAGAATTTGAGACCAGCCTGGGCAACAGAGTAAGACCCAGTCTGTACAAAAGTTAACAATGAAAATAAAGTAGCAAGGTGTGATGGCCATGCCTGTAATCCCAGCTACTCAGGAGGCTGGGATGTGGGCATCACTTGAGCCCAGGAGTTCAAGGCTGCAGTGAGCCATGTTAGCATCACTTTACTCCAGCCTAGGTGATAGAGTGAGTCTTTCCTGACCACCCAGACTCTCTCTATCCCATGGAAAAGCTCCCATAGTTGCAAATGCCTTTATGTTATAGCTGTGTATACTTAGTATGCTTATTTTTATTTGCATACTAATACTCATATATTATCATTCTGTTGCTCAAGGATACAAGTTCCAGGAGCACAGTTATCTCTTTCGTTTAACAGTGTCTGTAGTGATACAAAATGAGAGCTAAAAAGTCTTTGCTGAATAATTGTTTGAATATGACATAAAGTGAAAAAAAAAGTCCAACATAAACAAAAGCAAAAACAACCCTAGGGAGAAAAGAAAAAAAAGAACTACCAAACTTATCTGCTAGCAAAATAAGAACTTTTAGTTTATTGTCATTATTTACTCAGGGGATTTTGAGAATAAAATGGAACCATCAGAAAGCAAAGTTCACAGAAATTAGAAATATAATTTCAAAACTATTAATATAATTGCATTAGAAGGTAAAATCAAGGCACCAGGTAAATGTGCTATAAAAAAAAATAAGAGATAGAAAATAAGAAAGAAAAGATAAAGGACACAGACAATTTCTCCAGGAGGTACGAGAGTCAATGAATGGAAATTCCCAAAAGAAAAACAGAAAAAATGGAGAGAAAGGAAGCATATTAGTGAGTTCAGGCTGCCATTAACAAAATCCCAGTTATAGGATTTATTTAAACAACAGAAATTTATTTTTTTGCATCTCTGGAGGCTTGAAACACAACATCTGGATGCCAGTAGGTTTGGTTTCTCATGAGGCCTCTTATCCTGACTTGCAGATGCCTGCCTTCATACTCTGTCTTCACGTGGCCTTTCTCTATATGTCCACAGAGAGGGAAAACAGGCTCTGATGTCTCCCCTTATATCAGGACACCAATCCTATTAGATTAGGGCCCCACTCTTATGACCTCATTTAATCTTATTTATCTCAATCAAGGCCTTATATCTAAATATAGTTCAGAGAAGTGGTTATGGCTTCACCATATGACTTTGAAAGAGACAACACTTCAGTCCATAACAGGAAGTGAATGCATTTTAAGCATGCAAGAAATTTAACAAAAGTTAAAAAGAGACATAAATTTTAAAATTAAAAGAACTTAGTGAATGCCAGGTAGATATTTTTAAGTTCTACATCTCACAGTAAAATTTAAGAACAGGATAAGAAGAATATTTTCTCATCTTCCATAAGACATCAAGTAGGAAGTTAAAACAAGTCACCTACAAAGGAACAAGAATTATACTTAAATTTAACGTTTAATGAACATCACTGAGTATCATAATGGCAAGAAAATTCATTTTCAATCTAAAATGGTCTACGCAGTTAAAATTGTAAATTACATAGGTAAGGTAATGTTTCACTTTCAGAACGCCTAAATTTTACATTTTACACACTTTCCTTAGGAAGTTGGTTGAGGATACCATCCAGCCAAGTGAGGAGTAAACCAAACAGTATCAGGAACAGAAAGATCAGGTGTAGTGAAGTCAAAGCAAAAGACAATAAAGGGGAGAACATCAACAATGGTGCAGCAGGCGGATAGAAATCAATCTATACAGGAAGAACATAAGAAAAGAAGACTTCAGAAGAGAGGTCCTAGGGTTAAAGGGGAGTGCCATAGATGAGATAGGTTAGAAGAGATTAAAAATTAGAAAAGAGATAGAGTGAACTTTTAAAGGCACAAGAATTAGAAACTCCAAGGAAAAATTAACAAAGTTTAAAACTGGCTGGGAGTGGTGGCTCATGCCTGTAATCCCAGCACTTTGGGAGACTAAGGCAGGTGAATCATTTGAGGTCAAGAGTTTGAGACCAGCCTGGCCAACATGGTGAAAACCTGTCTCTACTAAAAATACAAAAATTAGCAGGGCATGGTGGCAGGCACCTGTAATCCCAGCTACTTGGTAGGCTGAGGCACGAGAATTGCTTGAACCTGGCAGGCGGAGGCTGCAGTGACCTGAGACCACACCATTGCACTTCACCCTGGGCAACAAAAGCAAAACTCTGTCTTAAACATAAAAAAATAAAATAAATACAAACTGCATGAGAGAACATGTGATTAAGGCATAATATTTATTTCTATGGAGAACAATTTTCATGAGTTCATAACATTGCAAATAAAAATAAAATTAAGATAAAATATTTTATAAATAAAGTTCAAAGGCATGCAGAATGCAGAGACTAGGAGAATAATACATGCAACATGCAGAAAAAAGAATTTATGTCCAAGGAACAAATAGAGATCTAGATGTAAATGATAAACAACTCTATAGAAAAATAGGAAGGGCATAATGGGGTAATTTATGAAGAGGAAATGCCAGTAAACACTTGAAAAGTTGCTCATTCTCACTTCCAGCCCAAGAAATGCAAATCCAACTAGCTAGGAGAGATCATTTTTTATCCAAAATATTAGCAAAAACAAAATTTTATAACATCTAGAACTGGCTAATAGATGTGGAAATGGGCACTCACATGCAATGTTGATGTAAGTACAAAGTATTATGAGCTTTCAATCCAATAGTATCTACCAATAAGTAAATGCACATACCCTCTGCCCCAGTAATTCCCCTTTCAAATTCAACAGATATAAAAGCATTAGTATATAAGAATATCTGTACATTGGTATCTACTAAAGCAAAAAAAAAAAGTATATAGTGTACAGTAATAAAAACAAAAGACCATTACCCAAAAATCCATACTCTGCCTCAAAAAAAAGTATAATTGAATATAGCATATCTATCTATAGACTATTAAGCAGCTATTTTTAAAAAATGAGTTAGATCAGTGGTTTGAAAGGTTATTTATTATAGATTATTAAATTGAAGAAAGCCAATTTTTAAAAGGTAAACTCAAAGAAGCAAATTTCAAAGAAACAAATGACAGAATTTAATCTGTAAAAATTAAAAATAATTTTTTGAAATTCAAAGAAGCATATGGAGTAGGATCCTAATTTTGAAAGAAAAAGAAAAACATATGTGTATGTTTACATACATCTCTATGCTATGTGTGTATTTATGCGTGCATATATATTAATATGTATTAATATGTATGTTTAATAGCACAGAGAAAAATGTGGAAATATGTATCTGAAACTATCAGCAATAGTAACCTTGAGGTTGGGGGGACAAAAAAAATTCTTTATACACCTCTATAGTTTTTTCCAATTACAAGAGAATAATAATTATTTTTTTTTTAAATTTTAATCAAATTAAATAAAAAGAAAAAATAAGCAAAATGTTTTTTAAAGACAAGGAACAAAAAGGAAGACTCAATTAAACGGAATTAAATACTACTTAAAGGATAGTGGGAAAAAGTCTCCACAATGAGTCATTTGTATTTTAGAAGAACTGATGGGCAATGTGAAATCAATAAAATAAGATACTCACTGAAAGGATAAGACAACAG
>NW_012103454.1:2765475-2779630 GCF_000951045.1 Mandrillus leucophaeus
AGCTTCTGATATTTAGGATTTGAGAAGACCCTGAAAGTTAAATATCCTCTCAAAGCAAATAGAAACAAAGAAACATCCCTGCCAAATCCTAATGCCTGTCTCTTATACACATCTAGATGTGTATATGAGACAGCCTATGGAGAATGAAGCACTGAAATTAAATAAAAAGAAAAAAACATGAAAAATTTAGAGCTAACATAATACCTGTCTCTTATACACATCTAGATGTGTATAAGAGACAGCAATTAAACGGAATTAAATACTACTTAAAGGATAGTGGGAAAAAGTCTCCACAATGAGTCATTTGTATTTTAGAAGAACTGATGGGCAATGTGAAATCAATAAAATAAGATACTCACTGAAAGGATAAGACAACAGAATAAAGGGGAAAAAAACAAGATTGTGAAGTTTTTTTTAAAAAAAAAAAAAGAGAAACTGGGGATAAAAACACTCTAACAAAAATAATAAATAAATAAAAATAGCAGAAAACAACATATGGGGCCAAATATCGAATTAGAGGACAAATGAATGCAGAGAGTAAAGACAGAGATTATTAATCACTTAGAAGAGGGTTAGTAGATAGATCAGACAAATAATAATGATCCAGCAAAAGAAAATCAATTGTTGTTCCTTCTGGGTAAATCTTGTGTTATATTCTATAAATGGAATAGGGAACATAGTTCATTTTTATATATCACATGAAAATTTCCATGAAAAGCAAGGGAAAAAGTGGGTCCAACAATTAAATGAGCTTACACTGTTTGAGAAAATGAACATGATTATGAAAAAGAATTATCAAAACTGAGACATGGTCCAGCCACCGTGGCTCATGCCCGTAATCCCAGCACTGTGGGAGGCCAGGAGTTTAAGGCCAGCCTGGCCAACATGACGAAACCCTGTCTCTACTAAAAAAACAAAAATTAGTTGGGCATGATGGCGCATGCCTGTAGTCCCAGCTACTCAGGAGGCTGAGGCAGGAGAATTGCTTGAACCCAGGAGGCAGAGGTTGCAGTGAGCTGAGATCGCACCAATGCACTCCAGCCTGGGCAACATAGAGAGACTCCATCTCGATAATAGTAATAGTAATCATCATCATCATCATCATCAAATCACTGCTTGATATTGTAGATAACTTTCTTTTAAAAAATTGTTTTCAAATTAAATCAAGAATCTTAGAAATATATCATTAGTTTTTGACTTATAAAAAGCAAGACTCTGTCTCAAAAAAAAACCAAAAACAAAAAACCGACACATATCCCGCAATTTTTTCTAAAATTCACAACGGAATTAGTTCAACTGGAATTTTTAGTCTGGAAAAGCAGAAAGGAGAAAGAAAGGAGAAGGAAAGAGTGAGAAGAAAAAGGAAGAAAGAAAAGAGGGAGGGAGTAAGAGAGAGAATCAGGCATGAATATGGTGAGTACAACTGAAGAGAAAGTTTGATTGTAGGAAAGTGAGAGTGAGTGCTTTCCACCATCATCACCCTTCCTACTAGATCTCTTATAAAACCTGCCCTGAGGACTGGGAGTTGCCAAGCATGTAACACTTGCCTGAAATAATTGGGTAGGTGAATTATAGGCATTTGTATTTGAACTGTGAATAAAGCTTTAAACCATTGAAGAGAAAGTTACTGGGGAAAATATCAGACGATGAGTGGTTAATGGAGAAAGTATTTGAGAAGTTTAAGGAGTCTGAAACCTTCATATAGAAGCTAATACTAACCTTCTCAAAAGAAAAAAAGTTAAAATTTTTCTTTGATATACTGTATTCTTTTCTTTCCCACCCTTCTGCTTTTTGAGACCAAAACCAGAAATCTGGTCAAAAAGTTGTAAAAGCACTTGCAACTGTCATCAAGAAGAGTATACAAAGTTTCCAAGTCCAAAGAAAGACTTTCTAGCTTCTGATATTTAGGATTTGAGAAGACCCTGAAAATTAAATATCCTCTCAAAGCAAATAGAAACAAAGAAACATCCCTGCCAAATCCTAATGCTCTATTAAATGCCTGTATCATTTGGCTTACCTGGTTTGCTCACTCCAGTACTTATTCATATTCAGTCTCACACATTACATGATGGCATAAATAAATATAAATGTGGTACCACTTTTACCTGTGGGATATTCTTGCCAAGTTTAGCCTGGCTGGCACCAAATGCTAAGGACCAAAAAGAAAGTTAAAATCATGAGTCCAGAGCTTGTGTTAGAAGCCTCAAGAAGCAAGGAATTCTATTTGCAAGTACAATTAAGGAGTGGAGAATTCTGTCTAAACCTAGCTGGCAAATAAGCACGGATGGGGATTCAATGGAAAAAGGAGGCAAAAAAGTTTCCATAACAAACACAGAGTGTCATAAGCTGCCTTACTTCTTTTATGTAATCTGGAATGAATATAAATATATAAAAATGCAAATAAACAACTAAATACATTTTTAATGCCATCAGCAAGAGGTTGCAGATAATTGAATCAAATTGTGCCTCAGACATTGTTCTCTTGTCTGAACAACATGATTACTACAAACATATTTCAGTGAAATGAAACGAGTATTGAAGTAATATTAAAAGTCATCAGCACATATTAGAGACCCACACCTTTCTAACAAATGAGATATATTTAAAGTTGAACTTAAACCTATAATATCAAGCAAGGAATAATGAAAAGCCATTGATCTGAATAAGCTATGATTTTCTAGATCAGAGTGCAACTACTTACGTGCAATGAAAGTAATTCCAGGTCATGCTGTGATCCTATAAAAATTTGTCGTCTGTGATATTGGATTTTGCATTTGACTCTAAAAGGTCAGAAGAAGAGCAGAAAAGCTATGGTTCTAGTTTATCCATAAATCATTTTGTATTCATGGAGGTACTGCTTCATTGCAAAGACAACTGCCTAGAAACCAGATTGAAAATGTCTATGAATTGAGTAGGTTCCAGATGGGCAGTGAGCTGCACAGTGACCACACATTTCAAAACTTTGAAAAAAAGAAAAAAACATATATATGCATATATATATCAAAGTTACTTGAGATGAAGACACTTTTCAAAGTTCTGCATTTTTACAGATTCGGAACCGCTGTCATCAACCATCAATCACTTTCTCATATTAAACTTTTAAAAAATCATTACCAGTCATCAAAGCCATATTTTAATAGAGATGAGGTGGGATCGTGTACTATTTCTTACTACCTATCTTCTAGAAATTCTACATAGGTTCAATATCCCCTGCTATGGGGATACAGTACTATTCTTTCTTTCCACAGAGCATATTAAAACACGCATACACACACACACATACACATAACCTATAAGTTTACAGTCATTCCCATGGCCATTTCAGACTTTGTCACTAGCAATAACGGCATTTTCTTTATAATCTCAATGTCAGGATTCCTACTCTTTTATTATCACCTTGCATCTTTCTAGTTCACTTCCTATAGCACCCCAATTCACACAATCCTTAGACTTCACCAGCACTTCCAATCCATTATCATCACCACCATGATATTTTGAACACCCCCTACATTCTACGTCCCTGTTATTATTATTATTGTTTATTGAGACAAGGTCACGTGATGTTTCCCAGGATGGTCTCAAACTCCTGGGCACAAGCAATCCTTCCGCCTTGGCCTCCCAAATTGCTGGGATTACAGGAATGAGCCACTGCACCCTCTTTACTCAGGCAAAATTCCACCAGCAATTATTATCATCAAACTGTTGCATACACCTTCAATGACTTTACTCCTCTTTTTCCTTGTCTTTCCCTGGCAAAATCACATACCAGTTAAATCCAACTCTCTGCCTACTTTCTCACCTGCACTTGGGTGGATGAATCTAGATAAAGAAAAACCCACATTTAAGTTGCTTTATATTCATGACCATGAACGAAGCCTTTCATGCTTTCTGGAAATCATATTATACTTTCTCTTGCCCATTCATACTCCACTCTCTCAAGATGACTATCTCCCATCTTCTCTCCATCATCAAACCTTCAACACTTTCTCCTCATTTCATTCTCAGCAGACAATCTGGCTTCCTACTTTATTCAATCAGAAAAGAACTCTCACAATCTATGGATCCTCCAACCAGCATCTTCACCCATTCTGCCTTCCCAACTTTTCCCTGAGATTAAAGATTCCCTTTCCTTTCCAAAGAGGCTTATTGGACTTGTACACTATAACCCATCCCCTTTAACTTATATGAGGATAGCACTTAGATGATTCTTTCCTCTCTTTGCTACACCATCAATTTTTCCTCACTACTGGATTATTTCTATCAGTTTATATTCCATTAATGCTTAATCTTTAAAAATAAATCTTGATATCATTTCTTTCACTAGATAGCACCACATTGCCTTGCTTTCCTTTGCGCCAAAGCTCCTCAAGAGACATCTTTATCCCTGGTCTCCAATTTCTCTCTTAAACCTACTGTAAAACCTCTGGCCTCAGTGTTTATTCCCATCTCTATCTGCATTTCTTTCCTTGACAATCTCATCTGTCGCATGTTTATAATTCTCATGTACCTGCAGATAACTCCCAAATGTATAATTTATATCTCCAGTCTGGACATCTCTCCCAAATTCCAGGCTTATTTTTCTATTGCCCATTCAACATCCATGTTATGAACTGAATATTCGTGTCCCTTCCAAAATCCACATGGTGAAGCCCTAACCCCCAGTGAGTCTGTATTTGGAGGTAGGGTCTCTAAGGCAGTAATTAAGGTTAATAAGGTCACATAAGTGATACCCTGATACATAGGAATAGAGTCCTTATTAGAAGAGACATCATAATCCCAGCACTTTGGGAGGTCAAGGTGAGCAGATCACGAGGTCAAGAGATCGACACCATCCTGGCCAACATGGTAAAACTCCATCTCTACTAAAAATACAACAATTAGCTGGGTGTGGTGGCACATGCCTGTAGTCCCAGCTCCTCGGGAGGCTGAGGCAGGAGAATCACTTGAACCCCAGGGAGGCGTAGGTTGCAATAAGCCGAGATCACGCCACTGCACTCCAGCCTGCGTGACAGAACGAGACACCGTCTCAAAAAAAAAAAAAAAGAAGAGACATCAGAGAGCTTGCTTGTTCTCTGTGTAGCCCCGATGAAAGGCTGTGTAAGAACACAGCAAGAATCATCAGAACCTGTAAATATGTTACCTCAGCTGGTGATATGGTTTGGTTCTATGTCCCCAACCAAATCTCACCTTGAATTGTAATCCCCACATGTGGAGGGAGGGACTTGGTGGGAGGTGACTGGATCTTGAAGGTGGTTTCTCCCATGCTGTTCTCAGGAGAGTGAGAGAGATCTCAGGAGATTTGATGGGTTGATTCATTTGCTTACTTGTTTGTCTGTTTGTTTTGAAACAGTTGCACTCTGTCACCCAGGCTGGAGTGCAGTGGCACAATCTCAGCTCACTGAAACCTCCACCTCCTGGGTTCAAGCAATTCTCCTGTCTCAGCCTCCCAAGTAGTTGGGATCACAGGCACAGGTCACCATGCCCGGCTACTTTTTGAATTTTTAATAGAGATGGGGTTTCACCATGTTGGCTAGGCTGGTCTTGAGCTCCTGGTTCAAGCAATCCACCTGCGCTGGCCTCCCACAGTGCTGGGATTACAGGTGTGAGCCACCACACTAGGCTGAGATCTGATGGTTTTAAAACTGGCGATTTCCCCTGTGCTCTTTCTCTCTCCTGCCCATGTAAGACGTGCCTTGCTTACCTTCGCTTTCCACCATGATTATAAGTTTCTTGAGGCCTCCCCAGCCATATGCAACTGTGAGGCAATTAAACCTCTTTTCTTTTTAAATTACCCAGTCTCAGGTAGTATCTTTATAGCAGTGTGAAAACGGGCTAATACACCTGGCAGAAAGGACTTTGCCAATGCAATCAGGATAAGACAGGGAGATAATCCTGAATTGTCCTAGTGGACCAATCTAATCACATGAAATCTTAAAAATGGATAACTTCTGCTGGCTGCAGGAAGACAGAGAGATGCAGCAGAAGAGCAGGCAGGAGAGAGGAAGCATGAGATCAACCTGTTGTAAATGGCTTTGAAGGCACAGAGGTACGTAAGTCAAGAAACATGGGCAGCTGTGAAAAGCTGAGAATGACTCCTGGCTGAAAGCCAGCAAGAAAATAGAAACTTCAGTCCTACAACCACCTAGGACTGAATTCTGCTAAAACCTGAATAAGCCTAAAAGCAGATTCTCCCCCATAGCTTTCAGTTTGCAGTTTTGTGCCATCCACAGCAGATAAACCAGCTGAGCCTACGAAATGTCCAGCCTAAAGAACTGTGAGATCATAAACATTGTTGTTTTAGGCCACTAAATTTATGGCCATTTGTTATGGCAGCTCGTGATAACTAACAAGTCCTAAACAACTGCCTCTGAGCTCCTACGTTTTGCACACGTTGTTAGTGCCTCTCAGAAACCACAGTGCATCCCAGTGGGAAAAGGAATAGGTAGGAATTTGTCTCTGATGGATCCAGGCCCCTTCAGAGAGGAAGGCCCAGTCTGTACCTACTTCGGGCTTCTGTCCTTTGAGTCATTACTGTGCCATGTTTTGTAAGACTTATATTATCTGCCTTGACATATATAAATCAACCCTGTGTATTACTGCAGAAACTGGTAAGAGTGAGTCATTCTCTACACATTCACACATTTGTTTAGTTTTCCAGGAAGTCTCAAATTTAAAAAAAAGAAAAAAAGGCCTCATGATATTTTTGGCTAGGTGGGGTGGCTCATGCCTGTAATCACAGCATTTTGGGAGGTTGAGGCAAGTGGATTGTTTGAGCCTAGGAGTTCGGGATCAACCTAGGCAACAAGGCAAAACTCTGTCTCTACAAAAAATAATAATAATAATACAAAAATTAGCTGGGCATGGTGACAGGCATCTGCAGTCCCAGCTACTTTGGAGGCTGAGGTGGGAGGATCACTTGAGTCCGGGAAGTTGAGGCCGCAGTGAGCTGTGACTGTGCCACTGCACTCCAGGCTGGGCAACAGAGCGAGAATGGCTCTCAAAAAAAACTGGTTGGGGGGCCGATTTGGAAAAAATATATCATTTACTATATGTCTGGCACTGCACAAATTTCTTACATGTACTATTATTTTCAAATCTTCATAATAGTTCTGTGAGACAAGACGATCAGGACTTCCTATCTAACCCTTAGAGTAAAGGTGAGAAACCCCGCTACTCTGCGAACAGAATTCTGTCCAAACATGCTTCATATCTCCAGCATATTAACCAGTCTTTTGTGGATGTGTTGTTAGTCGAAATTGATGCAACAACTTAAAACTATGAACGAGTATGCACCTCCTTTTGTTGTTTTAAGTCTCTTATTAAAGGTCAAATTTGATCGACATGAGGAAAGACCAACAAAAGATAGTGTGGTGGGGATCAGATGAAGACTCAGCCCTGGAGTTTCCCCTCTGTGCTCAACCCCTGAACTTATTCTGCTTCCAATTTAAAAGTACTAAATCTCTAGATAATCTTTCGAATGGCTTCCAGTCACTGAAATATGTTTTATAGCTTCCATAGAAGTGTAACATTGATTATAACTAAGATTTGTGAAACATCAAGTGGCATTAGATTCTCAAATTTAAAATGAAGATTCACATTTCACAAGGCTGTTTGAGATAGCCTTAAGCAAAATCAGCTGATTTGACTCTAGGTAAGTCTGCCACGGAATTATTATAGATAGCTAACTTGGGAGAACTTTCACAGTTTGGTCAGCAACATGTGCAACTTTCTAAGAGCTTTAACTCATCCTCTGATCAATACAGCTTTCAGACAGCGTGCCAATAAGAATAAAAGGTTCCAATATTGATAAAATAATATGAAGAATAGCTTTAATTTTTTAACACTTGTTAGAATGTGAGGCATGTACAATTCACTAAACAGTGACTTATTCAACAAATATTAATTAGGATTCAGAAAACGAGTATAGAGTGGAACTCTGCAGCTAGTCTCCTTTGGGCTACCATTTTTTTTTTTTTTTTTTTTTTTGAGACGGAGTCTCGCTCTGTTGCCCAGGCTGGAGTGCAGTGGCACAATCTCGGCTCACTGCAACCTCCACCTCCCGGCTTCAAGCCATTCTCCTGCCTCAGCCTCCTGAGTAGCTGGGACCACAGGCGCCCACCACCACATCCGGTTAATTTTTTGTATTTTTAATAGAAACAGGGTTTCACCGTGTTAGCCAGGATGGTCTCAATCTCCTGGCCTCATGATCCGCCCGCTTTGGCCTCCCAAAGTGCTGGGATTACAGGCGTGAGCCACCACACCCAGCCTGGATAGATTATGAATATTTTTAACTAAATGATCTTGGCCATAATATTTAAATTCCTATCTGTAAAATGGGGCAAAAATAATACCTACCCCACAAGTTGTGAGAGGCAAATGAGTCTGAGCACCTAAATCCCTTAGAAGAGGGCCTATCACACAGTGAGTTCTCAATATGTCCTAGTTGTTATTGCACATGGTATTCCACATGGTTACTGGGCCCTGGAAATACGATGGTGATCAAGATGTCCAAGTTTCCTTACCTCAGAAAAGCCTATATTCCTATGGGGAAATAAAATACAAACAAGAAAGCAATCAATGTTTAAAGGTAAGTTTACATTGCGCTAAAGAAAATAAGCATGGTGGTTAGATTGGCAATAGCTAGGTGTGGACAAGCAAAATGAAGGAAGAAGGAAGATCATCATCTGAATGGGCCCAGCAGAGGACAAAGAGCCACCCATAATAAGAACTGGAGACAGATTTAAAAAAAAAAAAAAAAAAGAAGAAAGAAAGAAAGAAATTTCAAGCAAGCAGAAGGGGCAACCTAGAGAAAACAAAATAAAATAAAAGAGCCAGGATCTCTTAAATCCTTCCGGGCTGTGAAAGGAGTTCAGATTTTATTCTAACAGCAAAAGGAAAATGCTGAATTATTTTTATTGAGAAAGTAAATAATCTGATCAGGGTTTTTTTTTTTTTTTTCTTGATTTTCTCCATTTCTTACCCAGTTGCACAGAAATTTACTTGCACAGATGTAGAGCTTAGCATGGGAAGTACCGAAGTATATTAGGAAGATTCTCAATGGACAGCACTGGGCATGAGATATTTCTGGAATATATCTAGGTAAGGTGAGTGTTCCTGATACCTTCTCCCCAATATTCTGAAGAACATCAGTTTTGAGATTTTTTTATTTAAAAAGGAGAAAGAAAATTCTGATACAACACACGAGAGTTTAGTAAGTGGAACAAAGTTCAAAATGAGGAAAGAGGAGAAAAAAATGAGTAAGTTTTCTTAGTAAAAAGTATTACTATAATAACTCATTCTTAGTAGACATCTTGAGTACAATTTTACTTCTCTTTTCCAGAAATAAATTTATGTGCCATAGGGTAAGAACTGGAGAAAATCAAGAGAGAAAGAGAAAGACTAGTAGGAAATTATTACAGTGTTCCAGGTAAGAGATGATTGACAACTGGGCTAAGATAATGGCAACAGATATGAAAACAACTAAATAGAATCATAGTATGACTTGGAAGTAATAATAAAAGTAAATAATAATGACAAAATAAACCTGTGAAATAAGTATCATGGTTATCTTAAATATATATACATGAAGAAGGCTTATAAAATTTAAAAATTCAGCCAAAAAGCAACTGGAGTTCAAGCACCAGGAATTTCTGAATACCATTTAGATGTTAGGATAAGAAGTGTGGGTGTATGAAAAATTAGCATTTCCTTTAATGCTTCCTAAGTCGACCTGTCTAGAGTCAAATTGAACACCATGAAATGTTTTGTAAGTATGCATCTGTTAAGTATTTGCTATACGGAGCATCTTCAGGTTTCTTTTATTTAAGTCTTGTAAGTTGTCAAAGATTTTTGTTTTCATTCTTTTCCTTTCTGCCTTTCCTTTAGTGTCTTAGGACATGCTCTGAAAGGAAGCACTGCAGGAAAACTTGTTACTGTTTGGATTTTTACTTGAAAAAAAGGGCTGTTTGTTTTTATTGCTATATTCTCCAAAAGGTAGATTGCTTTCTCAAATGTGTGAACTTCCACTTGAGAAACGGGAGGTGAACTCTTACTTATCTCCAAGGCTTCAAAAGAATCAGAATTCCAGGATTATTATTTTGCCATGTGCTGATTTGCACCTGAAGTGAGACTATTGTTGCAAGGAGCAAACCTTCCAAAAGAAAAGTTATTTCCGTGCTGCCAACATTCCCAGTCTCCCTAACGAAGCAATCGGCTTTCAGAATTTGGCACTGCATCTCCCTGAACACACTGTCACCCCCGAATTCTCATAAACTGTATGACTGTCCACAGTTGTAGAGCTCAGAATGGGAACTACTGAACTATGTTAGGAAAGTTCTCAGTGGACAGCACTGGGAGTGAGATCTTTCTGGAATTTATTTAGGTAAGGTAAGTAAGTTTTCCTGATACCTCTCTCCAAATGTTCTGAAGAACATGGGTTTTGAGGGATTTTTTTTATTTAATTAGGAGAAGAAGAATGCTAATACAACACAAGAGAGTTTAGTAAGTGGGACAAAGTTCAAAATGAGGAAAGAGGAGGAAAAAAATGAGTAAGTTCCTTTAGTGAAAAGTATTACTATAACAACTTATTCTTAGCAGACATCTTGAGTGCAATTTTACTCGCCTTGTCTAGAAACATCTCTAAAAGTAATGTTATCAGAGGGCAATTCTTTAGACTGACAGCATTTTACATATTTCATATATTGAAATTGATTGGTCTTTCTACCTTAGCAAAACATTTGTAGAAGAAAGTTGACAAGGAAGAAAGAGAAGAGAGGATGTGAAATAATTCATAAATATTCATAATCTATCCATTAAATTTCCTAGAGTCCCTCAATTTTCCCAGCTTCATCCACTTTTCATTACCTAAGTCAAGATGAGATTGAAGTCTGTGGAAATGAAGGAAAGTATAACGATAGAAAATCATGGACCCAGAATTAAGACTAAAATTAAAGACAGTAGTGAGCTATACCTAATAGAAAGAAGCCCTTAGCCCCACAAACAGTATAACGAACTTGAACTTACTTTTAGGATTGAAAAGGGTGCATATTTTTTCTATGTGTTGTCAAACTCCACCATAAATTCACACGGGGTTTACTTTGCATGGCTATAGTACAAAGTCATGTTTAAGTTCTGCATCTCAACGTTCTCCATTAACACGAAAGGATTTGGCAATGGTTGTAATTACTACAGGGTCCCAAATAAGATGGGTCACTGACAAGGCTTGGCTGCAGCTTTGGGATGCTCCAACTTTCATTACAAATTCCTTTAAACTCTTTGCAGTGGGGGTTCTATTTATATAAGAGACTTACAAATGATTGTTTTTTAGTTAACTTTTTTGAGACAGGGTCTCACTCTGCTGCCCAGGAGTGCAGTGGCAGGATCATGGCTCATTACAGACTCAAACTCCTGGGCTCAAGTGATCCTCCTGCCCTAACCTCCCAAGTAGCTTGAACTACAGGCACACACCACCAGGTTCAGCTAACTTTTTGTATTTTTGTAGAGATAAGGTCTTGCTATGCTGCCCATGCTGTTCTTGAACTCCTGGGCTCAAGCTGTTCTCCTAAAATGCTGGGATTACAGGCTTGAGCCACCATACATGGCCTAAATAATTATTTAAAGCTTACCATCAAGCCTGTACAGACAACTGTGGAACATTTTGACTCAGACTTTATTTCTACCTGATTGGCAAACAGAACATTTTCAGTGGAACTGGGAGGACAGGATTAGAAAAGAAAAAGCTCCCTGATCTCCTGTCCCTGCTACTTCTGTCCCCACCGTTATAATTAGGACAGAGCTGGTCACCTCTATATCCAGTAGTATGCTGGTAAGTGTTTAACAATCATCTCTCCCAAAATAAACCAGCTTTGATCTGTAGCATTTCACAATTTCTTGGTCTACATACTCGCAACATGGCAAATTTCAAGCTCCCATCGTGGTATCACTGAACATGGAGTTGATAAAAGGTATGCAGTCAGCTCTGGTCAACCATCATGAACACTCCAGCACACCACTGACAGTGTCTTCTTTGGAAACAGGAAGAATAAGGATGACAGTGAATATGAAGATAAGAAAGCCAAATTGTTAGCCACCACAAGGCTTGCTGTTATCATTTCACCACCATTGTTATATAAACGCAATTTTCATGCATTACGGAATGAAAACTTTAACACCTAGATAACGCCTCTATGGTGCAAATGAAAGTTCACAGGAACAGAAATTCATTTCAGTAGCTCACGTTTATATTTGCATCTCTTGTTGGCATGCCATAAATTATCTATTATGAAAAAGTGTTGGCATCTATACGAGATTAAGATAGGGTATGTTCTGTCATCCTAAAAGAGAGAAATTTCTGGTTCTTGATGTGAGCTTATGTTTTGTCTCTCACAACATAGTTAACACATGAATGCAAAAGATCACATAACAGAATTCACTGTAAATAATAATTAGTGAAAAAAGTATTAAACATCTACTATTGACTACAACTGCAATCCAAAAAGTCCATCCGTTGTTATACAAACAAAATTGTAACACAAAATGTTCAGAGCACCTGAACACTTCACCTGATAACCTTCACCTAATAGTGACAGTTCTCTCCTGTTGAAGAAAGCAAGTCTAATCCTGAACAAAACTGAGATATTGCAACTTGCAGACAATTCATGTTCAATTACCACTGAGTGTCATGATGTGTCTTCTCCAGGAGCAAAGAGTTCCCTTTACTTGACTCAGAGATCAATTTCCTATGCCAAATAGGAGAAGTAAAATTGTTCATGAAAGCATATTCACTGAACCGCTCATCTGAACTGAAAATGCATGTTCCTCTCTTGGTTTAAAAAGTAAAAGGCAAAGCAAATTTATTTTTGTGAAGTGACAACATTACGTGACATTTTAATAATTCTAATGCTAGCATCGAAGAAGCCTAATCAGTGTAGACCAATGCGTCATTAATGGTTTTATTCCACCCTTCAGATCTTTCTGTCAATGCTATAGCATTTAGCCACATTTAGTTATTCAAATTTAAATCAGCTAAAATTAAATAAAATTTAAAATGTATTTCTTAGTCTCACTAGACATATTTCAAACACTCAGTAGCCACATGTGATAAGTGGCTACCATAGGGGACTATGGAGGTACAGAACATTTCTATCATCGCATAAAGTTCTATCGGACAGCATTAACTAAGGTACTCTGACATCATTACACTAGCAAACCAGAAAATGAAGGGAAGAGAAAAACATTGAAACTGCCATTTGCCTTAACCCATTGCTATGTTCTCATAGAAATGAGTTTGGTCCAGCAGTGTCTTTTGAATTGTTGGATGATAGAGCACCTTAATCTGAAACCCAATACCCTTCAGTGAACATGCAACCTTTCACTTGCCTATATAACTATGATGGGGAGAACTGGAAAAAAACATTTATTAAGTTTATGCTTAACATAATAATTCCCAAGCATCATATGTGCCCACAGGAGAAATAAAATCTGGCTGCCCGAAATTGATTCCTTCCTCCTATTTTTCAATTCTCCTTGACCCTAATATAATAGAAATCTTTACAATAAGCAGTGTTTCAGTCCCTAGGAGGAAAGCCCCCAATCCCTTTGCAGCCCAGGTATTTCTCTGCTAAATCCTGACTCTACCAGCTGGATGTTAAAGCAAGTTCAGAGAGCTTCCTCTCTTGGGTCTATTAATGAAGCAGAATTTCCCTTCTTTGACAGGCAAGGGCTAATTATTGTCCTTGAGTACAATAAATTCATTTGGTGCCCCCTGGAAAAAAAAAAAAAAAAAGCAAAATTCAAATTTAAAGCCAGCAGTTTCTGAATTAAATTTCACAGAATCTCAGATTGATTAATTTCCAACTCAAGTTGCTGAAGCAACAACTCTGTCCTCAGGCATAATCCGTGCTTTTTCAATATAGGGGTTATCGCAGTAGTAGAGGTATCAGTAAAACTAATGTTATGGAGGCTAAAACATAATGTTTTGTAATTATATATCTGCCTGTCAGAGGTGCCTTGGGTTGAACAGTCTCTTGATGATAGAAAATAGATTTGATGGCACACAAAAAAAGAGGAAAATATTCTTGCATGCACCTGCCTGATTGTTCTGGATAAGCTAAGCAGAAAACAACATATAGCCGTCTATCTTTTTTTTTCTTTTTTT
>NW_012103454.1:2780140-2793550 GCF_000951045.1 Mandrillus leucophaeus
AAGAATTTCACAATAGTTCATCGTTTACTTTAGTTGAACTGGTGGGGGAACCATGGGGGATTTGAGTCATACTTTCTTTTAATATTTTATTTTTTATTTTCCTGTGTTAACTCTTGTATCTGACATTTTTAGTTATTTTTCTCTGCTTCCTTTTTCTAATTTAAAATTTGTTCTCATAGAATTAGGGGAGCTGGTCACTTTCGAAGGAAATCTTAGAATGCAGAGTTAATTTTACTACTTCAGTTTCACCGCAAAAAAAAACGTGAGCACATATTATAGGGTACATTTTTAAAAACAATTCCATTTTCTCCCTGAATATCATTTGCCTGGGCACCTTGAATGTAGTTCACTTGCCTATGGGAGTCCGCAGGTTGGTAGTTGAAATGGTTTGGCTGTGCCCCACCCAAATCTCATCTTGAATTGTAGCTTCCTTAATTCCCATGCGTTATGGGAGGGACCCAGTGGGAGATGAGTGAATCATGGGGACAGTTTCCCCCATACTGTCCTTGTGATAGTAAGTCTCACGAGATCTGATGATTTTATAAGGGATTTCCGCTTTCTTTTGGCTCTCATTCTTTCTTGTCTGAGCCGGGTGCCTTTTGTCTTTCACCATGATTGTGAGGCCTCCCCAGCAATGTGGAACCGTGAGTCCATTAAACCCCTTTCTCTTTATAAGTTACCCAGTCTCAGGTATGTCTCCATCAGCAGTGTGAAAACGGACTAATACAGTAGTGAAGTGAGGTCTTTTCACCTAAGGGAAAATAGACATTGTATGACTCATCAGTTTCCTGTTATTTTAACCTTCACTAGGGTCATGAAAAAAACTCAGAGCAAGTTGTATTTCTTTTCTCCTATTTGCTCTGTCGTCTATAGAATTTAGCTCAGGTAAAGAGGCACCTTCTTCTCATTAATCATTGTAAGTTAAGGAATAATTTTATCGCTGTGAATGTTTTGGGCCTCACTTCCATTTCAAAGTTGAAGATGTTAAGCTGACCCATTTTCTCATAAGATGTATGTTTCTGCATCTTCAACCAATATTCCTTAGTCTGCTAAAATACATTAGAAAGTAGGAAAGATAAATAGACTCACCTAGTTGTTTTGAGGTAGCAGATTGAACCATAAGGCATATAGAAATTATAGTTTTATGTCTGCTTATACTATAATAAATAACTTCAAAAATAGACAAATTCTTTGCAAAATAAAATCATAGGATAAGCCAGAAGGCTAGAAATACAAAATACTGAATGATCAAGTCAAAATAGGAACCTCACTTTGCTTAGTGACCAAACCTGATTCAGAATAAAGCAATTATGCAAGGTATAGGAACATCAGGTGAAAATGCCTCTAAATAAATAAAATGCAGTATTTGTTTAGCAAATATTTGACATCTCAATATAATAGAACACAAATTAAAATGGCTTCATTACAGAAATTCTAGCCTTAAGTTTGCCTTTTTTAAGAAAAAAAAGAATAATTATATTCTATCTTTAACTAATCATAAACACCACAAGCAGGGTGTGTGTGGGTGTCTGTGTGTGTTATTCACTATTGTATGTCTGCCATATAGAAAGTGTACAATAAATAGCTGTTGAATATATTTTATAAAAGAGTTTCCTATATATGATCTCATATGATTTCACCTGATCCAGCAGTCTTACTGTATAGACACTAGTCATATGTGTCAGCCTGTAGGCAGAGACTAAAGAGTACAGTACTCAGATAGTGTCACAGAGACAAGATAGAACTTAGACAGAAAATCAGGGAAAGGGTTTTTGGTGAAAAAGGCAGTGATCAATGGGATCAATGCCTACTGCATGATAGACACCAAATCTGTCAGTATTTGTTGGATGGTGATGCCTTCTCCAAAGACTTGGTCAGACTCAATTCAGCCCCCTCCATTCACTACCACAACACCATATTTTATTTGATTTTTACTTATTTATTTTTATTTCTATTTTTTTAGACACAGGATCTTACTCTGTCACCCAGGTTGGAGTGCAGTGGCACCATCATAGCTCTCTGCCACCTCAAACTCCTAGGCTCAAGCCTCAGGCCTCCCAGAGTGTTGGGATTACAGGTGTGAGCCACCACTCTCAGCTCATATTTTTTTTTCTCAATAATTTTAACAACTGGAAGAAATTATATGATTCAGCTACACATTTACTTGTTTATTGTTCCTCCCATCCCACTAAAAGGTAACTTCCACGAACGAAGGGTCCTTGTCTGTTTCAGACCCTAAGGAAATACCTGATACCCAGTAGACACTCTGCAAGATTTCCATGAATAAACACATCAGTGGGTCAGCCATCTACTTGGAATTATTTGTCTGGATTATGTTTTGTTCAATTATTCTCTCTCTTTTCATACTTTACTTGAGAGGCACAACTGTTTGTTTTTGTTTGTGTAGTTGTGGCTTTTCTTTTTCTCTCTTTCCTCCGCTGTGATGTGGATTTCCTCCTTGGTGCATGGGTGAGGCACACTCGAAGACGTAGTAGGATCATGGTAGAATCTAAGAAAAAACAACCATGATTTGAATGGCTTAAGCTAGCTCTTCTCTAATATCTCAAAAAAGGAATGTTCTTTCTACCTTGTATTCATCTTCCTGTTTCCTCTAATCTCATTGGAGAGGTAATACCACAGGAGTCAAGAATAAGGAAATATGTGCCACATTTTCTTTATCCAGTCCAAGTCTTTGCTACTGTGAATAGTGCCCCAATAAACACATATGTGCACGTGTCTTTACAGAATGATATATAACCCTTTGGAAATATAGCCAGTAATGGAATGACTGGGTAAAATGGTATTTCTAGTTCTAGATCCTTGAGGAATCGCCACACTGTCTTCCACAATGGTTGAACTAATTTACACTCCCACCAACAGTGTAAAAGCATTCCTATTTCTCCACACACACCTTGGAATACTATGTAGCCAAAAAAAAAGGATGAGTTCATGTCCTTTGCAGGGACATGGATGAACCTGGAGACTATCATTCTCAGCAAACTAACACAAGAACAGAAAACCAAACACCGCCATATTCTCGCTCATAAATGGGAGTTGAACAATGAGAACCCACGGACACAGGAAGGGGAACATCACAAACCAGGGCCTGTCAGGGGATGGGGGACAAGGGGAGGGAGAGCATTAGGACAAATACCTAATGTAGGGGATGGGTTGATGGGTGCAGCAAACCACCACGGCACATGTACACCTATGTAAAAAAAACTGGACATTCTGAACATGTACCCTAGAAGTTAAAGTAATTAAAAAACAAAAAAAAAAAAGGCAAGGAAATAAGGAGGCCACCGGCTCTGCTTCTCATCTAAACCTTCAGTTAGGCAAGAAAATGACCTTTGGAGGCTCACACTCATTCTGTTCCTTCTGTTTACCAGAAGAATATACAACACAAGGTTTTTTTTTGTTTGTTTTGTTTTTTTGAGTCATAGTCTCACTCTGTTGCCCAGGCTGCAGTGCAGTAGCACAATCTCAGCTCACTGCAATCTCCACCTCCCAGGTTCAAACAACTCTCCTGCCTCAGCCACCTAAATAGCTGGGATTACGGGCACGTGCCACCATGCCCAACTATTTTGTGTATTTTTAGTAGAGACAGGATTTCACCATATTGGCCAGGCTGGTCTTGAACTCCTGGTCTCAAGTGATCTGCCTGCCTTGGCCTCCCAAAGTACCAAGATTACAAATGTGAGCCACCAGGCCCAGCCAACACAGGGTAATGTGGTCAAATCCTTAGCAGGCGATAATAGCACGCACCTTTGCCTTAATTGTCCTTTGCATCACAGTTATTCCTTGGCAACCCAGGTGACAAAAAGCAGCTGGCAAGTTATTCAAATCTTTGCATTACACAGTCCCCTATCAAAACTAATAGCATAGACATTACAGATGAGGAAACAGCTTCAGAGTAGTCATGAGACAGGACTGTTCTTCCCCCTACATCCTGTTTCAATTACTTTTCACTCACTGAGAATGTGAAAAATAAAATGAATGTTTAAAGAAGCATGCTATATGAAATTATACATTTTGATTATTATTTATTGTTTGGTTGAGAGGCAAACTTTTAAGGTAAATTGATTTTAAGACAACCAGGCACTGCAAAAGACATACACCAGCCTTAACATTTAAATAATTGGAACATCCTATGACCACCTCAACTCATTGATTTGTCATGTTCACGTATTGCTTCTTTTTCTCCTTCCAGACAATTTTCTGGAAAGACTGAAAAGTTTTTGTCCTCATTTTCTTCAATATGGCAGTAATCCTAAATCGTAAAGCAATAAAAATAACCATTATAAATTCAAGGAAAGACTTGGAATTTTTTTTTATAAAAACCTGACTATGTACTCTCATTCATGTCACTTAAAGAGATATTTGTACAGCTCCTGCTGCTATTCAAATTAGCTACAGCTCTAATTCAAGTAATATCCTTTCTTCTTCAATTCCGCATAGTTCCTCACCCCTGTGGCTCAGCACTTTATTCAGTATTTGTGACTGCAATACTGGTCTTTCTCCAACAACTACTATTTTTCTTCCATTTCTGGGTTTCTTGTCTTCTCACGTTATGAAAGCCATACTTTTGTACTTACCTTTTGCACTTTCAAGAACATTCAGTCTTTAAAAGCAAGAACACTGTCTTAGCTACCTTTTGATCTCCAACAGTGCATTGTCTTTATAGATGGAAGCAATGGTGAATATGCAACGATTATCCTTTCCTCTTTGCTCTACTCATCCCCAATAACTTAATATGTTTGTGATCATTAGATTTGCATTGAAAATGGAAATTTAAAGAAACCTTTAGGCTAATAACGGACATTGTCCTCCAATTGGACATTAGCTGTAACAAGTCTAAGCTAGATCCTAAGGAATTAACCAAACACCCTGAGCACTTTCATCTTCAATCCCATTACATTTAAATGGGTATCTAGGTCTTTTGAAATTTTAATCACCTAGAAAGTTGCTGTTAGTATCCTAGAGCCTGCTGGGTGAAATTATTTTCCCATAGCATTTGTTCTGCAAGTCCTAGACACTCTTGGAGAAATAGCACCACATAACCTTCTCTTTCCTTACAGTCAAAAGTGGTAAAATCTCTAAAGAGATGACTCAAAGACTGGTCATGGAACCCTATCAGTAAATACAGTAATCACATGAGTTTGTCAAGATGAAAAATTGGCTCCTTATGTGAAACCAAACAGCTTTCTTTTTTCTATCTCACCATTCCAGGCGAAAAAGAGAATGATAGCTTTGTACAGGGTGGGTAGACAGGCTCTTGTTCTGTGTTCTGATATAGAGGCTTAAAATTTAAGGGGAGGAATTTAGTTTTGGCAGGAAAAAGTTCTCAACCGTAAAAGTTATTTGACACAGGAATATAATATAAAAGAAAATCACAAGTTGCTTCCATAGGATTTTAGATTTTTAAAAGTTGTAGTGAATTCTCTGAGGGCTACCTAGGAGCAAAGAAATATCATCTTAAGGAGGAGACCTGTGATTCTATAAATGTATTTAAATATAATGAAGAGTCTGCTAACATCAGTGATTTTCAAAGAGTGGAACAATAATTGGAAAAGTAAAGAATATCATTCTAAAGGTTTGAACACAAAAAGATGCGGACTTCAATCTGATACGGTTTTTAAAGTAAATTCAGTATTCAAAAATGTAATCCCAAACATAAGTATCTCTGGAGTCAACAACATCAATTCACACTTTATACTCACAGAATACCTGGCACTAAGTAAAACATTCCCAAAATAAAGTGCTTGCCCTCTCTGGATTCACATTCTGCACAGGATGGTACAACCTGAATATTACAAAGAGTCAGTCTGAATCCACTTTAAAGTTTGAATTATAAATCAGGTGTAAAGTCAGAATTATACAACTTTGGGGGAGACACACGGGTCACCATGGTTTTAAAGTCAGAACTATACAACTTCTGGGGAGAAATGTTGGTCACTATCTCATAAAACTCACATTCTTTTTTTTCTCATTTTTGTTTTTTAAATAGTTGTCTTCTTTTTAAGAAGAAAAAAACACCATACACTAATTAACTTTCTCAATGTCTGTCATGGCCATGTTTTAAGAGACGGAGAAAAACAATCCAAATCATTTAGTGTACCACAAGCGAATTAATCCACCTTTCTCAGAGATAGCTGGGATAGTTTCATCCCCGTGTTACTAATCAACGACAAGACCTACACTGGAGAGGAAAGACTCCAATTTAAATGCAAGAGCATGTGAAGCTCTTCTTTTTTATTATTATTTCAAGTAAATTGTTTCATTAAAAACCTCAGGAAGGAGATGGCTTCCTGGGCTTGTACAGAGAAAAGTGCCAGGGACAGATAAATAAGTCAGCAGAGCCCAAATTAACTTGCTTCATTATCTCATCCACTCACCTACACAGAAGAATCTACCTTTCTGCATCTCTCCCTTCCTCCGCGCTCTCTCCCCACGCCATTGCTTCCCATCCGGGAGAAAAGACTAGAGAACAAGTTTCAGTTCACTCTCTCCGAACACTTCCCTGGAGACTGCTCTCACTTTGACTATTATGCACTTCAAATGTGATGCAGCAGCAGCTGCCGGGCATCACATCGGGGCACTATTTAAATATTACGCCTACCAGCTGTGTTTTCTTAAATAGTATCTTTAAACGTCAGTGGCTGTGTTTGTGACAGGCTTTACAAGGTATGGAATATGCACTGCAAAATGATTTTCTCCTCTAGAGGTTTAATAGTTCCAAAAATGACTTTACATCAGTAAGAAAAGTTTGCCTTTCTTCAACGCTCCCCCCATGTATAACTGAGTTAATGAGTGTTCCTTGCTTGCAGCTATCTTTCCAAAGGCAGGCACCAAATAGGAAAAAAACATTCATCAGTGAAACTTTAAGTAACAGAATAAGTCAATGCATTGAAACCTCGGTGACGGGTTCTGGATGACTGAAGTTGAACAAGAGTCGCAGTCAGGGCTGGGGGCCATTATGATAACTATAAATAGAAGTAAGGTTAGCGCTAATGGCTCTTTGATCATTTTTCAGTCTATAGCTCACAAACTCCTGTCATTAAAAATTCTAACAACTACTATGCAATTGAGCAGGCAATGAACTTTTTTTAATACCCAGTTTTTTGTAGAACGTGTATCTGAACCACTCTTTTCAGGTAATTCTGGAAACTATACCCCCAAAAAAATGTAAAATCAAAATTAGAAAATATTGTCACAAAATAGTGGCTCACGTACAGGATTCTCTGAATCCAAATGATCCCAAACCACATCACAAACCAGTCAAATTAGTGTAAAAATTTCTGTAGGAAGACAGACTGGTATCTCCACACTGTAATAGAGAGAGTGACTCATTCCCTTAAAGGTAAGCTTGCATCCTGCTACATTTTTCAAATGCTATAAAGCTAACTTATCTCTCGTCCATATTGTCTCCAAAAGTAACAGTCATGGTAGCAATACTGCAGATAAGCAAGAATAGGACAATTGAACAAGACCAGGGGCCAGTTTTGTCACCTGTTATCTAGAATTGGTCTGACTTTGACATATTTAATTCTCATTCTACCACATCTTTTAATTTCTAGGTCGACTGTCTCCTCTACTTTCTTGGATCCTTTTCAAACCCATCCTGCCTTCATGTTCTATACTAATTACTTAGATTCTATCATCCATCACGCATCACTTTGTTCACACTTTGTCAACATTTCCAACTTTTTTGAACCAGTGTTCTTCCTTCTCTCCTAAGTTTCTATTAATTGTTAAATTAATAAGAGATACTAGAACAAGCTAGTGATTACTTAAAGCATGAATATTTCATGTTTATTCAATCTTTCCATAACCCTTGTGCAGAATACACTTTAGCCAGTCCAGAATTTTGCAATTCTTCTGTACACTGAGAATATATATTTGCATTTTCACCTCTTTTTTTTCAATTTTTTCAGTTAAAGATTAATTTTTATCTTGTTTGCTCTAATAGCCTTGTGCATTTGATGTTGGTGGCTAATAAATTCATAATGATAATGATCTTAGACATATCTAAGTATCTTTCGGTCTTCAAAGTGCTATGAACTGAACTTCCAACACGGCTAAGTGTGTAGGATACACCCTCAGGCTCTGACAGCTCTGCCTAAGGACATTCCAAACATCATCATACAACTGAGAATGCTTGTGCTCAGTGTCTTGGGAGTTCTTAAGCAGATTCAGCTGAACCTTATAATATTTAAGTGACACCCAAAAAGACCATAATTCCGCTACAGGAAGTGGGAATGCCAACAATCGTAAATTGGCAACATAAAGCGGAAAAGGACAGCTGAGTTTTTGCGAATGCAAGGCAGAAGCAGTAGAGGGTTGACTGACACTAAGAAGATTATCTCTGGATTTTCAATACAGCAGGCAAATGAATATTGCAGATAAACACACTATCAACTTTATTCTTACAACCCTGATATTGACTTTAATCCTGACCTTGGAATGGCTTCTCTGTACACACAAAGCCCGTTTGAAATGACTTTTTTTTTTAAGGTGAAACAATAATTTATCTAGCGATGAACTTTTATTTGGATGTTTACAGCAGGCCAGCCAACTAAGTGCTTTACATACATCTTGTCTGATTTAATCCTTACAACAACATCATGAGCTCACTATGAACTCCCACAATTTACAGATCGGGAAACTGAGGCTTGGTGCAGAATCAACCCAATATCAGGGCCTGAGCAATTATATCCCATTCCTAGACTGCACCCCAGTAGTTTGTGTTTCAGTATTCTAGCTTCCTATTAGTTAACAATCTGGACAATTACTGATAATTATTTAAAAAACAAGGACTGATCATGATAAAAAGCACGTACTAAAAATAGTGCAGAGCAAATGACAGTGGGTAATTGACCAGATTCAGGGTATAAGAAAAAAGAAGCACAATTCACTGCAAGTTCTAGCCTTCTCTATGGGAAAAGCAGGCCACTGACTATGTAGTGATCTTTACCACCTTGAAACTTCGTTTAGCCAGAAATTAAAGGTCTTTGTCCCCAGTCTTCTTTAGAGCCAGGCATTCTTATCCTTAACTACTTTAGGGGCTTTTTTAAGGACACATGTACATTAACTTGGCTGTTACATTTTCTAGGAAGTGGAACACATTAATGAAGTGAAGGAATTAATTCATCTACTCCAGATCATTACTATCTCTTTTCTTTTTCTTTTTTTTTTTTGTAGACATGGAGTCTCACTCTGTTGTCCAGGCTGGAGTGCAGTGGTGCATTATTGACTCACAGCAACCTCCGCTTCTGAGGTTCAGGCAGTTCCCCTGCTTCAGCCTCCCGAGCAGCTGGGATTACAGGCATGTGCATCAAGCCCAGCTAATATTTGTATTTTTAGTACAGACGGGTTTTCACCACAGTGGCTAGGCTGGTCTTGAACTCCTGACCTCAAGTGACCCCCTGCCTCAGCCTCCCAAAGTGCTGGGATTACAGGCGTGAGTCACCGTGCCCATCCATCTCTTTTCAATTAATAGAGATACACATACAAAGACTTCTGGGAAGAGACGTTTTACACTTCACTTATTCAAGTCCTAGATCTGTTGCTATCACTTCAGTAAACCTCTTGCCAAGGTGACCTTGTGGTTAGTTTTAGTTCTTATCTTATTCTCTACAGTATTCTCCATTCGACATCTTTCTCCATTTGAAATAGTCCCTTTCTTTGGATATGAGTGCATTACACTCTCCTCCTTTCCTCGTTCTCTTTCACAGCTCCCTCTGTGAGCGACTTTTCTTTTACTGATCCATCAAGTTTTGGAGTTCCTTGGGGCTCTGTTCCAAGCGTCTTCTCTTCACACCTACATATTCAGTCTGGGCACCTTACCCACTCACGTAGTTTGTTTCCATATTTATGCAGACAACCCTGAAATCTCTTATCTTCAGCTCAGAATTCTGTACAGAAGTTCAGGTCTATATATCAAAATGTATACCAGCTCTCTTAGACACCCTGCAGACACCTTAAATTCCATAATTCTCAAAATCGAGTTGTCTTTCTCCAATCGAAAAACCTGTTCATTTTCTGTATGTCAGTAACCTGGTGTCATAGTCCTCATCCCCCATGTCTTATCAACCACCATCTCCTGTGTATTCTACGTCTTAAGCAGATCACTACCCTCTGTCCTCACTAGCACTCATTTAATGCCAGATGCCATCTCTCCTCTGGACGATACAACCAACTGCAGAAGGTCTTCAGGCTTCTTGGTCCCATGGTCAGGATCTGCCACGTCGCCCAGGCTGATCTCAAACTCCTGACCACAAGCAATCCTCCCACCTCGGCCTCCCACAGCACTGGGATTATAGGCATAAGCCTCCTCACCTGGCCTCACTATACTATTAATAACCTCAAATTTGCAGGCTGCTCTTTAATGCTATTAACAGAATGGCTTGTACTTGGTGTCTTCTCAGAAGGCTCTTTTTCTACTTCTTAGAAATAGAATAACAAATTCTACGTAGCCTTCAAGTTTCAACTTAGATGCTACATCCATAGAAAAGTTTCTTCTAACTCCAGGAACTGGCTAGCCTGCCCTCGCTGTGTGCTGCCAACATTCCTAATACTTCTTCCTCTCCATGTAGTACTGTAATTGGTTAGTGCTACATGAATGAGACGAGTGAATGAGATCATGCTAGTGCCATAAATTTTCGATATTTAAAGTACTTAAGACACAGAAGTGATTAGAAGATATGGTGGATAGGGGACTAATAATGAAGCTGCATTTAAATATAATAGGCACAGTGTTTATGCCTCTATTTATTGTTTATTTGGTATGCATTTGGAGGGGTTCATTATTACTATGAGAGTAAATTGGGTTCATGAGGGTCTAAAATTTCTCACAAGCCACCTGTTACTATCACTAATGAACTAAGCCAGTGGTTTGCAAACATTTTTTATTTAAGCTTCTATCAGTAAATAATATGAGTATGTACCTTTAATGTGTGGATTTTATAATTTATAGATTATACACATGTACTTATATATAATATACCTTCCAAACATTCTCAGAAACAGAAATTTTTAAAAAATTTAAGATAAATGGAGATTCTAAATCTTTCAATACCTTGGTTGATCATCTATTGATTTCTGTTTAAAGATCATCTCTACAAATGGTTTTTCATTTTTGTGGGTACATGGTAGGTGTATATATTTATGGGGTACATGAGATATCCTGGTACAAGCATGCAACGCATAATAATCACATCAGGGTAAATGGGGTACCCATCCCCTCAAGCATTTGTCCTTTGTGTTACAATCCAACTGTACTCTTTTAGTTATTTTTAAAGTACAATTACATTATTACTGACTATAGTCACCCTGGTGTGCTATCAAATACTAGGTCTTATTCATTAAAAATGGGTTTTGAGGACAGGAACTGTACTAGGTTGGTTAGCTGCTATAACAACATCAGGGCTGGGTCTAGAACAGAGCCCAGGACATGGTAAGCACCCAGTAGTTATCAAGAGATTGAAAGATAGAAAGTTTGGGCTAAAAAGTAGAGTAGCTTATGGAATGCGGTCTAACCACCAATGGGATGCATGAACACTCACAAGATAATTCCTTTAAGGAAAATTTCTCGAAAACATATAAGCAAAAGTGCTTGCTCGCCAAGATGGAAAGGACAAATAACCATACGTAGACAAACACTCCATCATTTCCTTTTAAATGTAAGCAGCTTTTTGATGGGTTTTGTAAAACTAATTTCAAATATTTTCAATGACTCTCAAAACAGTTGTGACTATTAATAAGGCTTGAGGGAGAGAGATTAGAATAGATTCATCTCCATAAGCAAAATTATCACTATATTTGTGAATACTATTTTACTTCAAATATTTTCCTTGAAGATTTCTACCTCAAGTGGTTTTTAGAACTAAGCTTGCCAAAATTCTGCACCTGTGATGTCAGAAAATATAATCCATTGTTCAGGCCAGATAAGGGCAAAGGACAATTTCAAAGACATACTGAAAATGGTGGCCAAGCTCGTCAGAAGTTAGCTGGAAAAAGAAAAAAATTAATTCTTGCCAGCCACAGTGGCTCATGACTGTACTCTCAGCACTTTGGGAGGCCAAGGCGAGAGAATCGTTTGAGGTCAGGAGTTCAAGACCAGCCTGGGCAACATAGCAAGACCCTGTCTTTCAAAAAAAAAAAAAAAACTTTTAAAATTATCTGGGCATGGTAGCATGCACCTGTAGTCCCAGCTACTTGGAAGAATGAGGCAGGAGGACCATTAGAGGCCAGGAGTTCCAGGCTGCAGTGAGTCATCATCATGCCACTGCACTGCAACCTGGGTGACAGAGTGAGACCCTGCCTCTAAAAGAAATAGTAATTATTTTTTGTGTGCATCTCACCTCCCAAAAATAATATTTAATTGCTCAAGATAAGCAAACAACACAGTGTTCATGTGCCTTGAGAGAAAGGACTGTAACTAATAGAGTCTCGTCAAGTTCAGAGAGTGGTAGATTGCGTGAGTTAAAGGAATTTTTACAGGTCACAGGCAAACACAGGTGCTATAGCTTGGATTCTGATGCTTTGATTTAGACGCATTTTTCTGTTTTTCTCAAGGTGACAGAAACGAAAGTCATGCATTCCTACTCTTTTCTGATTCTTGAAGACAAAAGGTGACCTGGCCTGGGAAGCTGAAATATCTGATGAGTTTGATTTCTTCCCTACAAAATGTTCATGAAACATTTGATCTTCAGATTCATTCTATTCATTTTTAATAACTTTAAACATACAATAAGTTCTAGGTGTACAATTCATTGGCTGCTAGGAAGTGTACAGAGTTGTGCAACCGTTACTACAATCCAATTTTAAAACAGCTCCCAGGTACTCCTTAGAACCACTCCAACTCCCAGGTTACCATTAACTACTTTCTGTCACTATCAATTTCCCTTTTCTGGACTTTTCCTTTAAATGGAATTCTACAATATGTGGTCTCTTGTGTCTGGCTGATTCTACTTAGCACCACATTTTTGAGATTCATAGATGTTGTAGCGTGTGCCAGTACTCCATGCCTTTCCATTGGCCAATAGTATTGTGTTATGTGGTTATACCATTTTTTATTTATCTACTCACCAACTGATGGACATTTGAGTTCTTTCCATTTTCTAGCTAATATAAATAAAACTGTGAATGAACATTTACATATAAGTTTTTGTGTGAATATATAATTTTATTTTTCTTAGGCAGGTAACTAGAATTGAAATTGCTGGGTCCTATGGTATATTTACATTTAACATTTTAAGAAACAGCCAAGAATGGGGGCGGAGCAAGATGGCCGAATAGGAACATCTCCAGTCTCCAACTCCCAGCGCGAGCGACACAGAAGACCGGTGATTTCTGCATTTTCAACTGAGGTACTGGGTTCATCTCACTGGGGAGTGCCGGACGATCGCT
>NW_012103454.1:2800120-2866355 GCF_000951045.1 Mandrillus leucophaeus
AAAAAAAAGAAAAAGAAAAAGAAACAGCCAAACTTTTCCCAAGCAGCTACACCACCATTCTACCTTAAACTTTAAATTTCCTGAGTACCAGGTAAAGGACAATCACGGTGCTTTGAAAAAGACTACATTTGCTAATCAAATTAGAACATAAACCTCTGCTAGCTCTTAGCTCTTACCAGTTAATATACTTCCATCATTCTATTATTTCATATTATCCCATCTATTGCTAAAGTGATATAATTTGATAAGCAAAATTGATCTATAGAGACACCAAAATTAAATGGTAGTTACTTGGAACTATTTGGAGATTCAAATTCAAATGGGCCATTAAAAGTTACTTTTCTTTTTTTGTAAATCTTCTTTAAAAAATCCAGAAGCCTTCATATCACTCCTTCGTTTCTTCTGAAAAGTTCCATCAACATGGTGAAGAGATCGAGACTAATAAGTACAATTATATGACACAGAGATCCTTCAGTAAGCCATCTCTGTAAACAGGCAGAAGGGAGTCCTTCCATTTAGTCTTTAGAACAGTGACATTTCTGTGAAAAACAGTATTTTATGTGAGACTGTTGCTTGAGTAGTCCATGAAGGATAAAGAAACAAGGAAACTAAACACTGTTCACAGATCGACAGATGTCTTTCCTCCTCAAGTGAATTCTGCATTGTCAAACTCAGCAGAGCCAAGATATAACCATGACGTTAAACAGAGTTCTTAATACCAGGACTGAAACGTTCAGCTTTTCACAAAGAGAGAAATCTAAATTTCACTTCTAGTTTTTAAAAGAAAATCTACATTGAATGGAAGAGCAAGGCCTCCCCCTAGTGGATAGTTCAAAAATTTTGTTTTGTTTTGTTTTTTACAGTCTCACTTGGCATTCATATGGTAAAATGTCATCATGGATATAGAGAGTGAGGGACAAAACAGCAATGTCGAGAATTAGCTCTCACTTACTAACGAAGCCCGTTAAAACTTTAAAGTAATTCCACAATCTTTCAGGGAGACAGGGAAAGGTACAGTCACCAATAATACATTTAGAAATAAATGTAGGCAATAAAAGTGAGAGGAGGCAAACTTTTAAAGATATGAAGAACATTTAGCTAGATGATGAAAAATTTGTGTGTATAAAAAATCCTCAAGACCACATGAATTACCATATCGATGTTCCTCAGTTTCAGGCAATCAATGGAGTTATTTTCCACCATCAGCTCTGTAGATAGCACAGATTTTTCCTTCTTTTCTTTTTCTTTTTTTTTTTTTTTGACACACTCTTGCTCTGTTGCCCAGTCTAAAGTGAGCACAGTGGTGTGACTCTAGTTCACTGCAGCCTTGAGTTCCCGGACTCAAGTAATCCTCCTGCCTCAGCCCATCAGAGTGCTGGTATTACAGATGTGAACCACTGCAGCCAGCCAAGTGTGCTTTTAAATCACGTCACTTTCAGAAGCAATTATAGGACTCTTATAACCATAGATAATAATTTCCAAATTGTATGGCTACTATAAGTTGATTAAAAGTCAAAATTTATGCTAACAAAACAAAATTTATGCTAACAAAACAAAATTTAAGTTAACAAAACAAAATTTATGCTAACATTTGAGGACTCACTGTGTTCTAGGCACTGGTAAAGGCTTAATATAAATTATCTTCTATAATCCCCAAAACAATCCTATTCTTCTCCCTTGGTAAAAAAGAAGACATTGCGCCTTCACCACAGAAATAGCAGAGCTGGAATTTGTGCCAGGAAGTCAGACTCCACAGGCCATGTTCTTAAGCTCTGAATGAAAACAGAAAAAACACAATATAAAGTGAACGCACAGTGAGAAATTTTTACATTTTACATTGTGCTGTTTTTCAGGAGAAAGCGCATGCTGTTCTAATTTATATTATTTATTTGCTAATTTTCAAGAAATTTCAAACTTCCCAATTCAATGTTAGAATGGAAATGGGAATCAGAAGCTCTGAGCTCTTTTTCTGTCTCTACCGCCCCTTCGACATCAGACCAGTTTTTAACCTTTCTAATAAAATGACCTGTATCCTTGTGATACGGTTTGGCCCTGTATCCCCACCCAAATCGCATCTTGCATCTCCCATAATTCCCATGTGTTGTGGGAGGAACCCTGTGGGAGATAATTGCATCATGTGGGTGGGTCTTTGCCATGCTGTTCTCCTGATAGGGAATAAGTCTCACGAGATCTGATGGCTTTAAAAACGGGAATTTCTCTGCACAAGCACTCTTGTCTTGTCTGCCGCCATGTAAGAAGTGCCTCTCACCTTCCACCCTGATTATGAGGGCTCTCCAGCCATGTGGAACTCTAAGTCCATTAAACCTCTTTCTTTTGTAAAGTGCCTAGCCTGGGGTATGTCTTTACCAGCAGTGTGAAAACGGACCTTATCTAGTGCTCTTGGCATTGAAGCCTTATAGTGTCCTATTGAAGTCAGTGGGGATACAATAGGTCATCCCTAAGTGGGTATGTTCCTCCTGCCCACTGCAAGGCAACCATAACAGAGTATAAAACATGAGCCCAAACCTCCATATATAAAAGAAACGCACTTGAGAGAGCATGAAGATCATTTGGTTCAACATCCCTGTGGCTCTATTTCCTTTACCGTATAATATCGTTGACTAGGACTCAGTGTTTCCCCACAGCGGTGCTTTTAGCCTTTCACGCAATTCATGGTTGTTGAGGATTATCCCATGAATGGAAGATAGTTAACATCTTGGGCCCCACCTTCAAAATGCTACTAGAGCACTGCACAGTTTCAAACACATCCCTAGGAAAAAACAGTAAAACCCTTTGTCAAAAACCTTGCCAAAATTCCTAGAATCTTTATCTCGCACTTAGCCCAGAGAATAAACATCTTAGTCAGAAATAGAGAAACATCATGGAAGACAAAAAACGCATAGGCGCTTTGAGTCCACCAGTCAACAGCATATACCGATTACTGGTGGGGTTCCCTGTATCCAGCGAGGAAGACAGAAGACAAAGCCAAGAAAGGTACATGAAATGTGTGGTAGTGGTTCCTGTTGCGATCATGCAGAGTTAGAGATTGGCATTCAAAACATAGAACTAGGATTTATGGTCCTCAACATGAAAATAATCGTTGATTCGACACAGAAAAATACAACACAGGACTGATGGCCACAATGTGTATATGTATTGTGTGTGTAAAGGGTAGAATATTTCAGACGCCCTGTGTTAACCAAAAACTAAAATTCTTTTCTTTTTCTATAACTCAACCTCAATTTCAATACACTATTTCACATAATAACAAAAATTCGGTCTAATCATTCAAAGCAAACTCCAAGGTTTTCTCGGTGATTTCTTATGTAATCTCAATGTTCTCTTTCATTCCTTTTCCATTTGTGGAGGTGAGAGGCTAATAATAGTAATAATTATAACAATAGCTAAAATATTAAGCTACTATTAACTACTTAAGGTGCAATCCCTCCCTCCCACCACTCCCTGCTTTCTCATCCCCAGGCAACTGATCTTCTTTCTATCGTGATAGATTAGTCTGCATTTTTATATATAATTTTATATAAATTGAATACCATATGTACTCTTTTTGTTTGGCTTCATTCACTCAACATAATTGTTTTGAGATTCACTCACA
Source organism: Mandrillus leucophaeus (assembly GCF_000951045.1). NCBI lineage: Eukaryota > Metazoa > Chordata > Mammalia > Primates > Cercopithecidae > Mandrillus > Mandrillus leucophaeus. Next base: position 2,803,734 of record NW_012103454.1, read on the forward strand.
TTGTTGCTTGTATCAATAATTCATTCCTTTTTATTGTATGAATATACCTCAATCCATTCAACGGGTAATGGAAATTTTGGTTGTTTCCAGTTTGTAACCATCACAAATAGAGTCTCTGCGAATATTAAGGTACAAACTTTTTGGTGGACATACGTTTCCACTTTCCTTCTACTCTTCCTAAGAGTGGAATGGAGGGGTCATAGGTAGGTGTACATACATCTTTTTAAGAAAATGCCAAACTGTTTTCCAAAGTGCTTTTATTATTTTACATTCCCACCAGTAATGTATTAAGAGTTACAGTCCCTCCAGCAAACTAACAAGGAACACAAAACCAAACACCACATGTTCTCACTCATAGGTGGGAGGTGAACAATGAGAACACATGGACACAGGGAGCGGTATATCACACACCGGGGCCTGTCGGGGGCTTGGGGTCAAGGAGAGGGAGAGCATTAGGACAAATACTTAATGCGTACGGGGCTTAAAACTTAGATGATGGGTTTACAGGTGCAGCAAACCACCATGGCACATGTATACCTGTGTAACAAACCTACAGGTTCTGCACGTGTATCCCAGAACTTAAAGTAAAATTAAAAATACAGAAAGAGTTTACAGCCCCCCAATATGTAATATGCTCAGACTTTTAAAATTTCAGTCATTTCAGTGGGTGAGTAGTGATAACTCATTGTGGTGTAATTTTCATTTCCCTAGTGACTAATGATCTTAAGCCTCTTTTGATGTGTTTATTTATCATCTGTATAACTCCTTTGATAAAACATCTGTTTGGATGTCTTGCCCATTTTCTACTATGCTATTTCTTTTTATTAGAAGACATTTTTATGTTCTAATTACAAGTTATTTATCAGATTCATGTTTGCATTATTTTTCCTGGTTTACTTGCTTAACAGAATAAAATGTTTTAGTTGGTAATGCACAATATTGATTATTTTTCTCTTATGAATTGTGTTTTTGGTGTTGTATTTAAGAAATCTTTTCCAAGGCCAAGACCACTAAAGTTTTCTCCTATGTTATCCTCTAGAAGTCCTATACTTTTTGCATTTTTTTCTTTTTTTTTTTTTTTGAGACACAGTCTTGCTCTGTCACCCAGGTTGGAGTGCAATGGCAAGATCTTGGCTCACTGCAACCTCCGCCTCCCGGGTTCAAGCAATTCCCCTAGTAGCTGGGATTACAGGCATCCACCACCATGCTCGGCTAATTTTTGTATTTTTAGTAGAGATGGGGTTTCACTATGTTGGCCAGGCTGGTCTCAGACTCCTGACCTCAGGTGATCTGCCTGTCTCAGCCTCCCAAAGTGCTACAATTACAGGCATGACCACCACACCCAGCAATTTTAGCTTTTATATTTAAGTCTATGCACCATTTCAATGTAATTTTTGTTGATATTGGGAGGTAAGAGTTGACTATAGGGTTTCTGCATGTGGTTACATGATTGTTCCCAAACCATTTGTTGCAAAGATTATACTTTTCCCCATTGAACACACTCTATTAACCTCTTTTTCTATCCTTACACCAAAATCACACTCTCTTGCTCACTGCACATTTATATACTAAGTTTTAAAATCAGTTAATGAAGACCTCCAACTTTCTTCTTTTTCAACATTGTGTCAGAATTTCTACGTCCTTTGCATTTCCATATAAATTTTAGAATAATGTTAATTGCCTGAACAAAAGGCTTTCTAAGGTTTTGGTTATCATTGTGTTACATATGTAGATCATTTTGAGGATAATTAATAACATTGAAACTTATGATCAAAACACAGTATATTCTCCAATTATTTAGGCCTTCTTTAAGTTATCTTAGCAATGATCAGTAGTTTTCCAAGTATGGGTCTTGAGAATCTTTCGTTAAGTGTTTTCCTCATTATTCCAATGCTATTTTTAATGTACTTTTTAAATTTATATTCCTAATTGTTTGCCACCCATATATACAAATACAATTTAATTTTGTATTTGTATCTTGTCATCTGTAGATATAATTGGTTTTACTTCTCCCTTTTTTATCGGCATGACTTTTGTTTGTTTATCTTGCCTATTGCATTGAATAAGAACCTCTAGTACAATAAGTGAACAAAAGTAATTAAAGCAGACATCCTTATTTTCTTTCTGTCCTTGGAAGGAAAGCATTCAGTCTTTCACCATTAAGTTTGATGTTAACTGTAGGTTTCTCACAGATACCCTTTATTAGGTTAACAAAGCTTCCTTCTCTGCTAACAGTGTTTTTTTTCAGAAATGAATGTTGGATTTTGCCAAAGCTTCTTCCACATCTACTGAGGTGATCATATGGTTCGTCTGTAATCTGTTAATGTGGTGAATTACATAGGTTTATTTTCAGTGTTAAACCAACCTTGCAGTCTTGGATGAATTCTACTGGATCATTATGTGGTATCTTTTTAAAATACTGTTAGGTTTGGCTGGGCGTTGTGGCTCATGCCTGTAATCCCAGCACTTTGGGAGGCCAAGGTGGGTGGATCACTTGAGGCCAGGAGTCTGAGACCAGTCTGGCCAACATGGTGAAACCCCGTCTCCACTGAAAATACAAAAATTAGCTAGTGCCCACCTGTAATGCCAACTGCCTGGGAGACTGAGGCAGAAGAATTGCTTGAATCCGGGAGGTAGAGGTTGCAACGAGCCAAGATCGCCACTGCACTCCAGCCTGGGCAACAGAGCAAGACCTTGTCTCAAAAAAAAGGAAAAAAAAAGTTGGGTTCAATTTACTAAACTTTTTGCAAAATGTGTGCATCCATGTTTATTTAGCCATTGGTTTATAGTTCCCTTGAAATTTCTTTGGAGAGATTTTCTGGAAAAGGTTGTATCGAATTGGTACTATTTATTTGACATGATTAACACATATTAACATATTTTAACTCTTAATCTCCATGAAAACAATATGAAGCGGACCATTATCATCATTTTACAGAGTGATAAATTCCCTTGCACAAGGGTCATAACTTATGGGGCCAGAATCAAAACTTTGTCAGTCTAATAAAGACCAACTACTTCACTATACTAATTGCAAGTACAGTCAAAATGAAATCAATACCTTTAATATATAAGTAGTATATATTTGATAATCCCATTTAAGCTTGTATTGTTCATAGACTGAGATCTTGGCAGAAAGAGTGGAGGACCTTTGTTAAGGATATATCTAGTTCTTTGGAAATAACAGTATCTAACAGCATGTTAAAATAGGAAACTTTTCTTGCCCCAACTTTTGGTGAGGTCCCCAAAGGCTCAGAAACAAAATTAAACGTTCAAATTTGCAAAAATGATGTTTAAAAGCTTTTTATGAGCCTTAGTTCCCAATCAGTCAAGGGGTGGTAGTAGAAGAGGCTGAAATATGTGAAAGCTGGATAGTTGAGGCATTCTCCCACCTACTCCTCTTTGCCAGAAGTCTAGAAAGAGGAGATTTGAGAAGACCACCTGTAGCGCTACCTATTATGTGAGAAGCAAAGAAGCTGGTGTCTGACTTAAGGCTGAATAGAGCAAATGCAGAAATCTATCCTGTGAGCTGCTTACAATGTCAGGACAAGAAAAGCACAGTAAAGAAGGCAGCTATTCTTTCATAATTTAGATTGGCAATGATGCATGAGTTGCCTGAGAGAAAAGTGGATGTTCTAGAAGAAGTTCAACAGGTCAAAGCCCCCTGAAGAGCTCATTCCCAAAAAATAAAAATAAGAAACAAAACAAACAGCTAGGGTAAGGGGACCTCAGCAATAAGAAGCTATGGGTGGTACCTTTGGGTGTTGATGCCTGTTGTGAGACCTCGATTCTTTTCTTCTTAGTTTAAAATAATTTAAACAAGCAACACACAGGAAAAGAGATGCAGCATAGAGTAATTCATTGCAAAGGAAAAACAAATATTTTGAAAGTTAAGTGCAGAATAGGCAATATACACTGAGAGGGGAGTCAGGGTGACCTGCCCGTGAGGATGAGACAGCAAAGACTGGCACTAGGAAGACTCCCTTTATGGGAATCTTACATAATTATCCATAAGCAAGCAGGAAGAGGTGTCTGGGTGGTCCTCTGGGCACATAGGCACAGTAGCTGTACAAGTTTGTTCATATGTCACGTATCTCATTAGCATTTTAAATCTCCACCCAGGGTGTGTGTTTTTTAGTATTATAGTGAGCACAGGGTCAGTCTGAGGACAGATAAAATCAAAGTGCACATGCTCCCTACAGGGGAAATTCCCCACTGCAGATAGCTGTGCTTGAATGAGCTGCACTACAGTGCAAATGAGGGGGCTTATTGTTTTGACTGTATGGTCTCCATGGTATATGCATCCCAAGGACACCATAGTGGATGCATCCCAAGGACATGGCTATTTCCATGACTATCTATCCTGCCCCACAGAGGCTCTGAGGATGAATCACAAGAAGTTAGCTGGAGAGTGAATCTCCCATGAGAGGATTGCAGCAGAGGGCAGCCAAGAACTCACCCCGGGAAAAAAAAAAAAAAAATCCTATTTGAACATCCATCATTCTCAAAGAAAAAAAAAATGGTACATCTATTAGGTATGCTTCATTTAAAAATTGTGAATCATTATCTATAAGTATGATTGGTCTTGGGGGGGTGTGTGTGTGTGTGTGTCTTTGTTAGGTTTTGATAATGCCTTTGTACAAGGAATTTTCTGTTGTGGCACAAGTAATACTGTTTTCTTCTGGTCTTACCACCTTAGATGAGACTTAAAGAGGCCCAGAGAACAGCCTGTGTTCTTTGTAAAACCACCTTTCCTACTCACTCTCACCTACAAACCCCTACAGCATTCTCATTGACCACTGTAAAGTAACTTACAGGCCAGTGACAAAAAGTAGTCTATTATATGGAGCATATAATTCACTGTTCCCTCGTTGCTCCCAAGAGCCCAACATTATGCCTTCATTCCATTCACCTCAACAATCCAATCTTATCAAACACACTGCTCTACCAGATTTTTAACCTCCTAACACTTGGTACATCCACAATCTAAATCCAATACCCAACCTCTCCCAAGTCCCCTATATTCCTTCTCTGAAACTCATATTCATCAGTGTAATCTATAATATCTTCAGCCTCTTCTTTGAGCATTATTCGTCCTTTTTCATGAACGCAGTCTGTCTTCTAGGAACACTGATATTCTGTAACTCTCTCAAGTAGAGGTGATTTTTCTCCATACTATATGTGCCACCAAACCTAAAGGTAGATTAGATGTCAGACTTTCTCCTTCTTGCTACATCCAAACACCTTACCCCCCTATTTCTTAAAACTCCCTTGATAATTCAGAGCACATGCCATCAGAACATGATGCCCTTAATGTGCTGAGAATTGTAGCACTCAGCTATGACTTTCTTTCAACTGCTATCATCAATTTCGGTAACTCACTATGCCTGTAGAGTCAACATCTTGCCCCTCCAGTTTCTTAACCTCTTTGCTTTCCATAATTATCTCCTACATCCTGCCTCTTCCACTAACAACTACACCATCTTCAATATCTGGGTTTCAATCACCCCCTTCTCTGATAATTACTTCCTATGACGACTTCCAATTAAGTTGGAATTATGATCATTGGAATTATGGAAAGGATATGGAATTATAATAATTCCAGTAAGCTTCACTCCTATTACTCAATGCAATGTCAAACTCACTGTATCTGTCAATCCACTGAGCTGGCCACCTTTTTATGCTCCAACATGCATCTCACGCCCTCCCTTCCCTCCTTACCCTGATTAGATCCCATGACCTACCATCAAAATGACTACCGCACATACCCTCAGCCCCTTCATCCACTTTTTCTTCTTTACACTCATCTAACAAAATATCAACCCTGATTAAATTCAATTCCAAGTACAGCTCCAAGTTCTACATCTTTATTCATCTCTTAATTGATTGGATTTCTACATTAAGTACTTTTTCCAGGAAGAATTCATGGATGCTGTATTCCATAGGTCCTTGCATTTTCGAGACTATCCATCTGTAATCTTCATACCTTAACTGAAATGAGCAGGGTATCAATATTTTTATTCAAATTATTTTCTCTTTCAACAGTCTAAATATTCCTCCACTGTCCTCTGGCACTGAAAGCTTGCATGGAAAAGTTCTGAAACCAGTCTGGTGTTTAATTCACTTTTTCCCTTGAATCCTGAATATTTAAGTATTCCTAAGAATCAGTAAGTTCGCCTTATATAGATTGATATTGATCACCATGGAACATGGTGCACCTTTCCATTTTCAGACGTTGCAACTTACTGATTTCTTTATAGTGGAAAAGTTGGGTTGGCGGGGCGGTTGTTTTATCACTATATCTTGGAATATTTTTCTGTGTGTTTTTTTTTTTAATCCAGAAGAGGCTTTTTTTTATATTGACCATATTTTCTGTAAATTCTTTCATGCTTTATCTTTTTTCTTTGCATTATCTGAGTTATTTCCAGCCTCTTTGTCATGGTTTAATTTTGAACAATGCCTACCTCACTATTTTTTATCAGTTCCAATATTATGTCTTTTTATAGTCAATTCATTTCCCTAGTTCTCCCATACTATTCTCTTGTCTGTTATCTTTTCATCTTTGAGTTATGGTTTTATATATTCTATACATTTTATAATTTCTTTAAAAATGCAAAGCATTAGTTGTGAATGTTTTTCTTTTGCTTTCTAGGGCATGTTCTCATTTGGAGTACTACACATGAGAAGGTCATTTATTTCATTTTTTAAATAATGATAGGAACTTCTCATAGTTGTTATCCTATGTCTTCTCATTTTGCTCATATTAGACATGGCAGCTCTTCTCTTTGCCCATGTGTGAGCTCTTCTTGAATCTCTTCTTATGTTATCTGCAATCTAAGAGTGTTGTCTTACCTTCAGAGGGTCAGCCTGAAGACTGGGTACTGAAAGGTCACGCTCACCCTGCTCTTCTTTTATCTGAGACTGAGAAGGTAGAGAGAGGAACCTACGGGCAGTTAGGAAGGATGAAGTTGCTCTCTTCTCTATTTTCTTGTTGATTTTTTAAAATCCTGTTGTGTATTTTGTTTTTTCCAGTGAAACGCTGACTTATTTCCTTAATTTGGAGTGAGCTGCTGAATCTTATCTCTACAAAATATCACTCATTCTTATTAGGCTTTATTCCTCTTTCAACTGAATATTAAGCTTCTAAGTTCAAATGGGAGTCTTTTAGGCTAGCCATTAATCTTTTCCTGCTCTGTAAACGGGAAGATAAAAAATATTATGAGAGATTAAATTAGTACATCTAGTTAGATTTTATCTCAGAATGAAAATGCAAGCTGGAAAGTTGGAGAATGCTGTACAACCCTTCTAAACTCCCACATGTTCATAAGCTCAACTTTCTGAAATTGATATTAATATTGTCATTTCTTACTAACAAAGACTGCAGAGAAGCTTTAGGGATTCTTTTTTCCTTTCTTTCTTTTTATTTCATCCTATTGACAAATAGGAAACATCTCCACTATACCATGATCTTAAGCACTCCTTTCAAACTCATATCTAGCCCTTCTTCCTAACCCATTTAGGGGGTAAAAAGTTGCTGAGTTCAAAGTCCTAACATCCTAAAGGACTTCTTTCTAACTTAAGTACTAAAAAAGTTCTTATCAAAGCATATATGGATTTACGATATCAAAGGCTTCCATAGAAACCTCTCATTTGACTCAGATGAAAAGTTTAGTCCTATTAAAATGAAAACATTAAAGCAATAAGGTAAAAGCATCATTTCCATTGCTTTAGTAACCAGTGGCTTCTAAGTGACCTTTAAATTTGAATCTCTTTTAAAAACCAGAAACAGCCCAGGCACAGTGGTTCACGCCTGTAATCCCAGCAGTTTGGGAGGCCAAGGCGGGCGGATCATGAGGTCAGGAAATCGAGACCATCCTGGCTAACACAGTGAAACCCCGTCTCTACTAAAATAAAAAAAAATTAGCTGGGTGTGGTGGCGGGCGCCTGTAGTCCCAGCTACTCGGGAGGCTGAGGCAGGAGAATGTTGTGAACCCGGGAGGCGGAGCTTGCAGTGAGCAGAGATGGGGCCACTGCACTCCAGCCTGGGCGACAGAGCAAGACTCCATCTCAAAAAAAAAAAATGTGTTCGTCAATGGATGAGATAAACAAAATGTGGTGTGTGTGTGTGTGCGCGCACATACACACACTTCAGTGGATAAAAAGAATGAAATCCTGTCTTTTGCCGCAACATGGATGGAACTGGAGGCCATTACCTTAAGTAGAATAACTCAGAATCATAAAGACAAATACTGCATGTTCTCACTTAGAAGTGGGAGCTGAACAATGTCTACACATGGACATGGAGTGTGGAATAATAGACATTGGAGATTCAAAAGGGTGGCAGGGTGGGAAGGAGGTGAAGAATGAGAAATTACTTAATAGGAACAATACACACTGTTGGAGTGACAGTTACATTAAAAGCCCAGGCTGCACCCCTAAATTAAATATCCATGTAACAAAATTGCACTGTTAACCCTTAACTATATACAAATAAACAAAAAGAACTTGTCTATTCTTTCCTCTCCTGCTTCATTTCTACATGTTAAATCCTATTTAGCCTTCAAGACTTGGATCAAATATGCTGGTACAAAGCCTTCTTTGGGATTCTATAAATCTCCTCTCTAGATGACTTTTTAGTTATTATTTATTATTATTCTCAGTTTATGGTTAATAAATATATTTATTATTTTATTATTATATAATTACTATTATTACTAACTATTCTTATTTTATACTTATTATATTATTATTGTCATTTGAGTACTCTCGTTTATACTTTCTATAAATTCCTTGAGAGCAAGTTTGCTGTCAAGGGATTTATAGAGTGAGAGTATAAATGAGACTAATGAGTTGACCATAAAATAAAAACGTCATGCTCATTTTCGTTTTCAAACTCAGAGCTCATGACCTGCTATGCTTTGAATATTTGTGTCCCCGCCAAGATTCATACGATGAAACCTATTCACCAATGTGATGATGGTGGGAGGTAGGGCATGACGGCAGAGCCTTCATGAACGGAATTAGTACGCCGATGAAAAAGGTCCTCAGAGAGCTGCCGCTCCCCTTCCACCATGTGAGACACAGCAAGAAGACGCCATCTGTGAGAAAGGGCCTTCACCAGACACTCAACCTGCCAGCACCTTGATCTCAGACTTCCCAGTTGGAGAAATTCTGGAAAAAATGTATTTTTCCAGAAAGGGGAAAATCAAATTTCTGTTGTTTATAAGCTATCCAGTTTATGGTATTTTGTTACAGCAATTAAAACAGACTAAGACAGGCTCTATCAATAATAATTTCTGCATAGTCTGAAAGCTCAGTGACAGCAAGAACCAAGTAGGCCTTATTGATCAGAACTGTATCACCACCACTTGACATAGTGCCCTTAGCTAACTATTTTGAAATGAATGTTAAATAAAGGAGTAATTACTGAATTGATTTAAGTCTTCATTGTTAGTTTTAATTTGAAAGACATTTAAAATTCACTGTTTGGTCAGAATATACAGCAATGAATGAAGTTTGAGGAAATTATTTATATGTAGTGGCCACAAGGGTGTGTCTTCACATAATGACATCCTTTGCCAAAAGTAATCCAACAGAAAAAAAACACATCCTTGTTTGGTTATCTGGCATTAAAAAATAATGTAAGGCCAGTCACGGTGGCTCATGCCTGTAATCCCAGCACTTTGGGAGGCTGAGGCAGGAGGATCATTTGAGGCCAGGAGTTCCAGACCAGCCTGGGCAAATGGCAAAACCTCATCTCTATCAAAACTACACAAATTAACCAGGCATGGTGGCACAAGTCAGTAATCCTAGCTAGTCAGGAGACTAAGGCATGAGAATCATTCAAACCTGGGAGGCAGAGGTTGCAGTGGCCCAAGATGGCACTGCTGCACTCCAGCCTGGGCAACAGAGTGAGACTTCATCTCAAAAAAATAATAATAATAACAATAGTCATAATTTAACAGTGAAGATTCTATCCTTGGTTATCATGCATCAACACAAATAATTCATAATTTTGCTCAAATGCCAAGAGAAATTACAGTCGTCTCTGTATCCAACTGCCAATAAAGTTTTGCAAATCTATGAAATTATGATACACAAAATATCTGTATGAGTTAATATTGCTAACACTTGTGGTGGTTACAAGAGAGGGAGATGTTATTGACTTGCTGTAGTTTTATCATTCACGTAGACATGATCTTCAAAGGGTGAGAAAATACAAATGTCTTAATTGTCTTTTCCTAACTTGTTAATAACAGTCATATTTGTTTAAGTCCTTCTAGTTTGTGAAATTATTCCATGCATTAACTTATCAAAGTAACCAAAAGTCATTGACAGCTGATCCAGAAAAGAATGTCGATGGCTGGAGTAGCATTCAGGAAATTCAAGACTTTAGTTTCCTCATCTGTAAACTAGATAATTGCAATATATGATCTTTGAGGGCCCGTGGGTTTTAACCTTTCATTATTTTTAACAATGTTTGTAAGTGGAGTTAGGGAACTAACCAAAAAGAAAAAGTTTCAGAATGTTTCGAAGTCATGTCAGCCTTCAAGCTAAAATTACAGCCTCCTATTCCAGAGTAACTTTTATTTTAAAGAATGCAACACTTTGCGAGTGTTTACAGTCTTTTATGGTTCAATAAACCTTTAAGTTCACTGTTTTATAGACCAAATCAATCCAGCCTGGTTTGTCTGTGTAAATAAAGTTTTATTGGAACACAGCCACACCCACTCATTCACATATTGTCTATGGCTATTTTTGCACAATAATAATAGAGTTAAGTAGTTGCAACAGAGACCTTACAGTCCAGCGAAGCCTAGGATATTTACTATCTGGTTCACTGCAGAAAAAGTTTGCCAACCCTTGCTTTAAAACAATAACTTATTTGCATGTATTGTTAAAATGTTAGTTCTTCCCCTTCCCCCAAAAAAAAAAAACTTTAAGAGAAGTGAAGTTATTTCAACTTTTCTGATCAACCCTTAGCAATTTGTAAATTTATATTAGTAGTACAAGTTAAAATTATTTTTAAAAATTAATTTAAATGTAATTATGTTTCTATGAATCTAATATATAAATTTTTACAATTTTCTAATGTTTGCAATATTTGAAAAACACACTCGCAAGTAAAACTGCCCAAAATATCTTTCCTTTGTGAGTTCAGTATTCCGGTGAATCCTGTTCGGTAATATTTTTATTGATCAGTAGAGGGCGTGCTTGACTCAACGTAATTGTATGTACAGCGTACGCACAATTTAGCCTGGAAACAACAGGTCGAAGGCTGCCATGAAGGAAGTTAAGGGAGAAATTATGCTATTTTTGTGATGTTAGTGAAAAAGATTACAATACAAGAAAACTGGTCTATTACCATTTAACTGAAGGTTATGTTTTCCTCCTGAGAAGAAAATTACTCATCTGCTCTTATCTTTTCTCATCTTAGCATTGGTTTGCAGGAACCTTGAATATTTTCAACAAGAGATAGCAACAATTTGGCTACAGAAAACGGGATTTTTTTTTCCGCCAAGATGATACAGCACATCTTGTGATAGTGGCTACTCTCTCCACCCTCCATCTCTTTGCATTGTTGCCTGTGTACTGTTGCCATTAGCATTGAGAGAGCCATTGTCCATTGTAAGAAAATATAAAAGAAGATCATTAGAAGTTCAGGTTTCTGTAGTGGCTCTCTGGGTTTTTTGATCAACACAGAGGCTGTCTGAAAAGTGAAACATTTCCAAGGAGAATGTGCTGCCGAACTAAAGAATGCTAGGCCCCTAAAAAGAGTCTGAAAAAAACCCACCTACCAGCAGGCTAGACAAAGGGTGCAGGTTGCGGCCTCTTCTTTGAAAGACCTGATTAATGTGAGGTCTTGTTACCTGCTTTATCACTGTTTTGTTATGAGTGAAAGGTTTCAGCATTCTTAATCTGTCTTGCGGATGGGAAAAGGAAAGGCAAACTTGCCTGATGGGGGTCTGAGGGTGAGGTAGATCCATTTGCCCTCAGTGAAAAATAACAGACACAAAAGACACAGTTGATTCTACAGATTCATCCTGAATGTTTTTTTCTGAAAAAGCAGAGCCCACAGCACTCATTTCTTAGCCACTTATCTTGAAGAATAAGGTATAGGCTCCAGCAGTTGCAGAAAATAAAAGTCATTCATTACGCTAAAGCAAAAATAGATTCAAAGAACTAAATAGGAAAAAAAATCAGTTTTAGGAACTAAAGGACAGGCGTAGAAAGATTAAAATGAGGTAATGATTTCACCTCATCATTGTAATTCCTGTTATTTAGTATGTTATTCTAAAGCACATTTAGGCTTAAGGTCTCTAGAAATAATCATCTTCTCGTGATATGTGCAATTTCAAAATTAATCACAAAGTAGTTTTCATACCATCTACAAAATTAGAACATATAAACCATGCTTTGGAGTTTTTTAAATGAGAAGCAGAATGTGGGCTTTTTACTGTATTTTACCTCTGGTTCCCCGAAATTTAAGTCTTAAGAAAATATTAGGAGATGTATAGTACAGTTAATAGCAGATATCCAATATGTATTTTCAGTGAGTGAAGAGAGAAGGATAAGATGCTTATGCTGGCTACGTGTTTCATGAACATTGTCTAATAAGGATGAAAACATAACAGATCATGGTACTTGGATTACTGTACTGCCAGTCACAGACAGCAAGTGAAACATATCATTGGGTTGTAATGTGGAAAATACCCCATAATAAGTAAATAAATGAGACATAGTATTAAAAATACATGGCTTCTGACCCAGATAGCTAGCTATTCCACAAATAGTAGCTAGTAGTCATTATAGTGTAAGTACAATTTAGTTTAATTGAATTTATTTTGTCACCTTTTTATTAGTATTTTGATCTCATTTCTTTTTTTTTTATTTCTAATATAAATTATCCTAGCCTTTTGCTACTCATTATGGCTAGACTTTGGCATACATAAGAGAGAAAGTGATTGCAAATACCTATACATACCTTTATGTATATTTGTATGCATATTTAAAACTTTTTGCTGAAACAGATTAATTTTTGGTGAAACACATTAGCTCAGTGGTTAACTAATCGTTTTTTCTTTCTTTTGCAATATTTAATGCCTTGAATAACAAAGTTATACAATTAGATTGTGTATACACTACGTTGTGAGCTCATTACAAGATGCATGTGTTTCTGATTTTTACATTCCCCAAGCCCAATAGAGCTCTCACATGAAAGTCTGCTTTCAGAAAAGGTTTACCAAATGAGTGAACCTTGATCAGATACAACCAAACTTTTAAATTATTTCCTGACTCAACCAGTTATTTTTTATAAAGAAGATACAAATTCCCATTTTCCCAAAGCATATAACAGCTTCTCCTAGGTCTCATATCACCTAATAAGCACTCTATAATCTCTCTGAGTCCACCGTGGAAAGCATTAGTTCAGTGAAGGGATATTTGTCAATTTAAAGCATGCAACAAGAATTATTGTTTTATGACGAAGAGAGTTCCATAAGATCAAAAAGAGAAGTAGAAATACATATATACATACATACTTGTTCTAATGAGACTATCTGCTGGTCATGCCTGGTTGCCTTGAGTAGTGCCGTGGAAGCATCTTGATGTGGGCTTGAGAGAGGTGTGGGCTTAAATCCTCACTCTGAGTTAACCTGAGCAAGAAACCTAACCTCTTTGAGACTCAATTTCCATATCTGGAAAACAATGATAATAATATCTCACTATATTTCCTGAGGATCCTGGCAGATTTGATGGCCCTTCCTTCTTCCATCTGGATGGAAGCTACACATCGTTTGGAAGCATTTGTTACTGTTCCAAACCACCAAGGCTTAAAAAGTTAGAAATCACTACATATTGCATGTTGAGCTCAGCTCACTTGCAAACAAATTCCTGCTTTGAGGGCAATAGCTGAGTCCTTTAGGATTTTCTCAGAAGTCCCAGGACTATCCCCAGAGAAGGCACATTCTCCCTCAGTTTTGTTTTAATTTATTGAGTTAGTAAGCAAGCCCTTCTGTGTGGCAGTCACTGTTTGAAGCACTTTGCTAACAATCACTGATTTGATCCTCTGAGGTTAATGCCACCCCATGAAATAGGGCTCTGCAGTCTTGTTCTATCTAGTAATCCCTTCTTCATTCTTAAATAATTCAGCCTTCATTCCTAAAGTAAATGTGGAGCGATGGCAGTAGTTGTTAACTGCAAGGACAAGCTTTAAGTGCACTACAGAAAATTTAATGGAGAATATTCAAAAAATAATAATTTGGAATTCTATCTTCAGAGAAGACAAATTTCTTCCACCTCACCAAAGCCCTGCAATTGTCAGGAGAAATTTCCTGTCAGCAAGGCCAGATCCAAGAGAAGGGCCCAGATGTCTCTCTGCTAAACTAAACACCATTTGGCATCTCTCTCATTTTTACTGAAGCTTTGAAGTAAATAGTTCTAGAAGCAGATCTAGTAAATTACCTGAGGACTGAAACGTCTTTGATATTTGTCTTGAGAACACAGCAACATACTTCTTTGTCTCCTTCAGAACATTAGCTTCACTGCTTCTCAGAACCCTAAATGAAAGAAACAATGACAGACGGATTGGACAGCGAGCCTCACTTCCCTGGCACTGAATACAGACCAAAGTAGCCCAAGTACCCCTTTCCAAAGTCTTGAGACTGAAAAAATATATACATGATATGCATATGTATTCATATTTATTTATTAACTTCTTGGTTACACTAGAGCTGCTTTGTTAGAATATTTTAATATTAGAATAATACAGTGGTTATGATAGCAAGTTTGATTAAGAAGGTTACCTTGATTAGGATCCAAACTCAACCACTTACTAGCCGTGTAAATCTGGACAAGTTGTGTAAATCTTTTTGCCTCAGTTTCCCCAGTTGTAAAATAATTATAATAGAACCTACCTCAAAAAGTATGTTGTAAAGATTAAATGTTAATGCATCTAAAGCACTTAATATGTACCTAACTCATAGTAAATACTCAATAAATGATAGCTACCTATATAACTCTTCTCCTGGGCCATTCACTGTAATTGAGCTAGATTTCTCTTTGTCAAGCAGGAAATGTACTGTTTTCCTAAAGTGTTTTTTGAAGCCCACTAGTCCCCGAAGTCTGACAAAAAGGAATTCTCTTTTTCATCTAATTTTGGGAAACATTACACTCGCCTTGGAAATTCAAAATGCACAGAAATATACTAAGGACTTTGACACATTTGTAATTTAAAAGTCTGTTTCATTTTGTTTAATATGATGAATCCCAAATATATAAGACCTCTTGACCCTTGAATTTAACAGTCACTCACTCATTTTTATTAATTCAGCTGTATACTTTTCATTTTAAGGTCTTAATTTTCTTGAAATGAGACCATTTCATTTTTCTTTCTTTCTTTTTCTTTTGAGACAAAACCTCACTCTGTCATCGAGGCTGGAGTGCCATGGCATGATCCTGGCTCACTGCCACCTCTGCTTCCCAGGTTCAAGCAATTCTCCTGCCTCAGCCTCCCCAGTAGCTGGGACTACAGGCACCTGCCACCACGCCTGTCCAATTTTTGTATTTTTAGTAGAGATGTGGTTTCACCATATTGGCCAGGTTGGTCTTGAACTCCTGACCTTGTGATCCACCTGCCTCAGCTTCCCAAAGTGCTAGGATTACAGGCATGAGCCACCATGCCCAGCTGAGACCATTTCATTTTTCTTTAACATACATGGGACAGCAAACCATTGAAAGCACACAGGTATCCTGAGATGAAGAGATCATTCTGGGCTATCTGAGTGGGTCCTAAAGCCAATGACAACTGTCCTTATAAGAGAAAGGTAGAGGGAGATTTGAGACACAGATGTGGAGAAGACACCATATAAGAGAAGCAATGTGGTCACAGAGGCAGAAATGGGAGGGATGTGGCCACAAGGCAAGGAATGCCAGCAGCCACCAGAAGCCAGAAGAGACAAGAAATGAATACTTCCCTAGAGCAGGGGTCCCCAGTCCCCATGCCATGGACTGCACTGGTCTGCCACCTGTTAGGAACTGGGTTGCACAACAGGAAATGAGAGGTGGGTAAGCAAGCGAAGCTTCATCTGTATGTACAGCCATTCCCATTGCTTGCATTACCGCCTGAACTCCGCCTCCTGTCAGATCAGCAGCAGAATTCTTCGTAGATTCTCATAGGAGCACAATTTCTATTGTGAACTGTGCATGCAGGGGATCTAGGGTCCACACTCTTTATGAGAATCTAATGCCTGATGATCTGTCACTGCCTCCCGTCACCTGCAGATGGGGTCGTCTAGTTGTAGGAACAAGCTTAGGGCTCCCACTATTCTTCATTATGATTAGTTGTACAGTTATTTCATTATATATTACAATGTAATAATAATAGAAATAAAGTGCACAATAAATTTAAAGTGCTTGAATCCTTCCAAAACCATCCCCATCCTCTGTCCATGGAAAAACTGTCTTCTATGAAACAGGTCCCTTGTGCCAAAAAGGTTGGGGACTGACACCATAGAGCCTCCAGAAGGAACACAGCCCTGCTGACTGGATTTCTGACTTCTAGCTTCCAGAACTATAAGAGAATAACGTTCTGTTGTTTGAAGCCACGAAGTTTGTGGACATTTGTTATGGCATCCCTAGGAAATTAATACGCCCAGTTTCACTATTGACAAAATGGTTTTAATAAAGGCACACCTTGCCCTGCCATTACCCTAACAGTGTTCTGAGGATCACCTGTGATAACGTAGGTGAGAAATCTTCCAGAGCTTAAAGTACTCACACGGGTACGATGTAGCATTATCTTATTATCATGATACTGAATTCATGAACTCTTCTCCGACTGAAACAAGAATTCCAAATTCTGGTTGCTTGGCAACTTCTCGGCTTTCCCTTATTCCTTTGTTTCACTTGGTTTGGCTTGGTTTGATTTTATAAAAACTAGATCCATGATCCTCATCTCCTCCCAGTCAGTGCCCAATATGGCAAGTACTGAATTTCCTAGGAAAACCTCAGCCATGCCTGTCATCCACTTCCTTCCTATGCAGGATAAATCCACAGAATTGATCTGAACAAGAATTGGTCTTCTCTCAAAACAAATCAAAGCTTAAATCAATATATACAGATTTAGATCAAAACAAACCCATTGAAATAACAGGAAAACATTAAGATAAATTAAGAGAACTAACCCAGATTGCAAAGAAACACCTTGCACTATTAAGTCACTTGCTCCAGAGACATTTAACATTATATTTCAATTTAAAAAGATGTACTGGACACATTTTAATGGCATCAGCCTCTTTGGTTTCCAAAAATAAACATATTTGCTTTCCTCAGACTTCTTCCTGAAAACCACAAGAGCTCAAACCACAAGAGCAAGGGCTTTTAAGAGTAACCAAATGCAATTAGAGGCACTGTCTTCCATACAGGGAGACACATGAGAGTCCTTCTTTGTTAAGACTGGCTTCCTTAACTCACTCGAGAAAAGAAGCTGGAAGATGGTACATCTGTCAAGAAGAATATTGAAAGAGCCAACTCGGATACTCTCACTTTCTCTTTGAAACTGTGTCCATTTCCTATTCATTTCAGCCACTGACTTTACCTACTCCCCATAGTGATCAAATTTCTCTTTGCTTTTAAAGAATCTTCACTTGATAGAATCTAGACTTGACAATATGCAGCTCCAGGTAGTAAACAATGAGAGTTTCCAAGGCATCTCTGACTATGGGATTCAAATTTAAATTTATTTCTAGAAACGGATTCTTCATCTCTCAAAACATCCTAAATGTTATTGGAAATTCAATACATGTGTAGGGAACTTTGCAAACATCAAGAGGTGTTTTCATTCCAACTCATCTTTTCTGCCACACTTTCACTTCACAGTCCTCACTACCATCTGGTAGTTCTGCCAGGGTTTTTCTCCAAATTGTTTCAATTCTTTAAGTGGGTATGTTGTGAGAACAGGATTGTTTTCCAATTTTATTTATGACTTACTCTACACATATCTCAATTTAGTTCATAAGTCTCTGTAAAACTGCCCATTCCCTTATATAACATTGTTCCAAATCAAGGGTTTACAAAAGTAACTCCAATCTGGTGCACCCTATTTGCACATCATACACTCTTGTGTAAAGGTAAACATGTAACAGGTAAAGAATGGGTGGCTGACGTGTGTAAACCCAGCACTTTGGGAGACTGAGGCGGGTGGATCACCAGAGATCAGGAGTTTGAGACCAATCTGGCCAACGTGGTGAAACCCTGTCTCTATTAAAAATACAAAAATTGCCTGGCGTGGTGGCAAGCACCTGTAATCCCAGCTACTTGGGAAGCTGAGGCAGGAGAATCCCTTCAACCCGGGAGGCAGAGCTTTCAGTGAGCCAAGATCCCACCACTGCACTCCAGCCTGGGTGACAAAGCGAGACTCCTTCTCAAAAAAAAAAAAAAAAAAGAGAGAGAGAGAGGGAGAGAGATAATTGGGAAGAGATTTTCAATGGCATGATGAGCCCATTAGCATAAGTCTAATGAAATTCCCACAATTTTCCCTATTAGAAACCAGCATTTTATGTCTTACATAATTCATTCTACAGTTTTTAAATACCAGATATGTGTCAGGTATGTGTTTAAGGGACTAGAATATATTAGTGAATTAAAGTAACAATCTCTGCCCTCAAACGGCTTACATTCAAGTGATGGATAGTAGTCAACGCTTACTATGCATCAAGCACCGTTTTCAATAATTTATATGGATTAATGTATTTAATCCTCACAAGAATCGTATGAGATTCATAGCACCATTTAAGTGAAAAGAACACTGAGGCACAAAGAGTTAAGTGACTTACTCAGAGACACAAGAACAAAATCTGTCTCAGCTTTAACCCTCAAAGGAAAATTAAAATGCAAACATTTGCAAAAGAATATGATAAATGCCCAATGCTCAGCTCAGTGCTCAATGGAATCTAAGGAATAAATTCCATCTCCACTGAATTTTTAGACTTTTATTATACAGCTTCTTTTTACAACCAACACAACTAAAACTATTAATATGACTATGACAACATTTTCCAAGTCTAAATTTATAAAATCAATTAGAAATTTATATTCCAGTACTATAAAAAAGTATAATTGATAATAACTTTACTATTGAATTACTGTTTTTAGAAACAAAAATAATTTCAGCACTTACAGTTCATAACCACACATACGTTATTATTTGGTTAACGTCTATAGCCACTGCCCTGTATTTAGATATGCCCTGTATACTATCAAGGACTTAGCACAATAGTACAGTATCTTATACATCAGAAATTTATAGATTTAGCATTGCCTTTCAGTTTCTTTGTGAACACGATGAGGATACTGACTATAGTATATAGTAGCCGGATTTATGTGTATTGATTTGCTATGAGAATTATTCAAAGCAAGAAAGTCTCTCTGGACAAAGGTACTAATACCTTTAAACAGAGGAAAGAATTATTTTTTCACCAAATGGTGCTGGGACAATTAGATACCTACATGCAGAGTAATGAACTTGAACTCTTACCTCACACCATACACAAAGAGTAACTTGAACTATGTTGTATACTTACAAGTAAGAATTAAACTAAACTATAAAACTCTTAGCAGAAAACATAGGAGTAGTGATCTTAGATTATGTAATAATTTTACAAAAGTAAACACACAGGAAATAAAGAATAACATTAATAGGCATCACTGAAATTCAAAACTTTTTCACTTCAAAATATACAATCAAGAAAGTAAAAAGACAAGCCATGGACTAGAAGAAATGTTTGAAAATCATATCTCCAATAATAAACTTATATCTAAAGTATAAAAAGAAAAACTCTTACAACTCCATAATTAAGAAGGTAAGATGGTAAACAACCCAATTAAAAAGTGGCCAAAGGTTTGGCACAGTGGTTCACACCTGTAGTCCTAGCACTTTGGAAGGTGGAGGTGGAAAGATTGCTTAAGTCCAGGAGTTCAAGGCTAGCCTGGGCAGCGCAGCAAGACCTTGTCTCTACAAAAAAAATATTTTTAAAAAAATTAGCCAGATATGCTGGTGCATACCTGTAGTCCCAGCTACCTGGGATAATGAGGTAGATCACTTGACCCTGTGAGGTTAAGGCTGCAATGGGCCATGATCATGCCACTGCACTCCAGCCTGGGCAACAGAGTAAGACCCCATCTTTTAAAACAAAAACACTATAAAAAATGGGCAAAAGATTTTAATAGACATTTCACCAGAGAAGATGTAGAAATGGCCAATACAAACATGAAAAGAAGTTCATCTTCATTACTCATCAGGGATATTCAAATTAAAACCACAATGAAATCCCACTTCGCACCCCTAGAATATCAAATGCAGACAGTGCTAATTGTTGGCAAGGACTTGGAGAAACTGGAAAGAACCTTCATATTGGTGAGAATATTAAATGGTACAGTCACTTATAGAATGTTTCTATCAACCTATGCCACCCTAATGAATTGCTGTTCTCTACTCTTTAGAATAGAATCAAGACACTCTTTTACTTACAACTTCAGCAAATAAAAGACAAATAGCCCACGTTTCCCTGTTCCATGACCCAGGAAAAGCAGCAGTAATTGATCACTGAACTCTTCTCCCACCCAGCACACACAGAGTGTCACAACTTTTCTCAACGGAGAATAATATGCAAACATTTCTATTTGTCACCTCCTGATACTTTCACTACTTTTTAGACATCCCACCTGCAATCCCCTTCTTTTATGACAATATTACCATTCCTGATCTTACCCAGGCTACATATTAATCTTATCTGTGAGCTTTAAAAGTTTTAGGAAGGAAAAAATGTCTTGCATATAACCTGAAACTGAACCACAGAAGCTACCATATAACAGACCTGGGTCGGGCGTGGTGGCTCACGCCTGGTATCCCAACAATTTGGGAGGCCAAGGTGGGAGGATCACTTGAGGTCAGGAGTTTGAGAGCAGCCTGGCCAACATGGTGAAACCCCGTCTCTAATAAAAATACACAAATCAGCTGGGCACGGTGATAGGTGCCTGTAGTGCCAGCTACTCGGGAGGCTGCATCGGGAGAATTGCTTGAACCCAGAAGGCGAAGGCTGCAGTGATCCCAGATCACACCACTGCACTCCAGCCTGGGTGACAGAACGAGACATGAAGAAGAAGAAGAAAAAAAACAGACCTGGCCATAAACTTTGTTCTATTAAAAAATATGTATACTGTACTAAATTATGAGTGTATCTTAGTCAAATTTGAGTTTATATCTTTGTCAAATGTAAGATTCAAAATCCCAAGAAAGTTTTTATAAGAAAATAAATTATAAAATCCATATATTAGCTCTCTGCAATAATTCTTAGGGCAATTTTTATTATTATACGAGTCATGGACAGTCTCATAAAATATTGTATATTTAAGCTGGGCACATTGGTACACATCTGTAGACCCAGCAGAGGCAAGGATCTTTTGAGTCCAGACTGGGAATATAGTGAGAACCTATCATTGCTCTTTCTAAAAATAAGAAAGAAAAGAAATGTCTACATAATGAACTAATGTTAGAATTACCCAAGAAAAATAAAGGATAGACCCTTTAAAAATCTTGACATTAGATCTCACTGCTTCAAGCTTCTTTATACAGTACAATTTTATTCATTTTTTTGTTGTTAACTCAAGACTCCATTTGGACATCACTACCTTTAACAAGCTATTTTGTACCTCCACTATTATTTGTGGGAAAAAAAATCAGAGCTTCAGTGTTATTTCTCTACTTAACTCCAGTTCATAACCCTTTATGTTGAGGCTATAATTGTTGCTGAATCTCATAGAGATATTCATAGGAACTTTTTTTTTTCATTTCTTTCTCAACCTAAATAGAACCCATAGCCCTGAAATCACCTGCTGGGTTCTTTGTTTTCAACTGCCTTAAATCTTACACTATATCCTCCATAGCTAAGTACAAAATCATGTAAGGCAGACCAAATTTCCTGGAGCTAGTTTAAATGGTACTGTATTCAACAATATTGCAAGTCAAAT
This sequence comes from Mandrillus leucophaeus, assembly GCF_000951045.1. Classification (NCBI taxonomy): domain Eukaryota; kingdom Metazoa; phylum Chordata; class Mammalia; order Primates; family Cercopithecidae; genus Mandrillus; species Mandrillus leucophaeus. The sequence goes on from NW_012103454.1 coordinate 2,825,760, forward strand.
TGACCTAAGGCAATATAATACACAGTCAGAGTAACAGAGAGTGAGATAAAAGTCTTCATTAGGGATCAAATAACTATTACCTTATCCATTTGGAGTGTTCTTTTGAGATACACTTAATACACTTCTATCTGTTGATAACAGCAACCCTGAATTAGAAAAAAAAATAGTGATCTGTTCCTGTTGAAATGATACCTTAGGCACCTGTTGCCCACAGAAAGTAAACAGGAGGAAACAAATAAATCTGAGATCTGGGTTGTTTTGCCCAAATCACATCATTTCAGGGCACTCTGTATCATGGGTTGCCACCTTTGTAAAATATTCACCCTGCACAATTTGTTTTGGTGCTCTGCCTCCCCCGGGTTGTTAATATCAGCCTAACAAAATACGCAATTAGGCTCCTCTATCTTAGCATAGTTCTTTTGACAAGAAACAACACTGTGAACCTCTGTGTTAACATGAACAGGTGATAAAGAGGGTCAAATAGCCAATCACAGCTGCCAATATGAGAGTTTCATGAAACACGCAAATCTCAAAGCCAGCCACTTAGCTGAAGCCCCAGGGAGTGGAGTTTGCTTTCTAACTCTCAATGTGTTCTCCTCTTTCCAGTCCTGCCACAAGCACTTTCTCTCTATATAGCTTGGCAGCCCATTAAAGCAAAAAATGCTTTAGTCACTGAAGCAATAAAGTTGAATAATTGCTGCCTTGAGTCTTTCTCCAAGTCATTTGAAGGATGACCATTGTAAGATAGATTTACTTCTGGTAAATGATCTACATTAACGAGTGGGTTATAGAACAGCCGGGACTAGCTTGGCAAAGTTACTGGCAGTGGCTGTGAAGTGGCAAGTAAATTGCCTAAAGAGGAACAACTGCCTCAGTTACCAGGGCTCTGCCAAACCTTCGTGAGCAATATGGTTTGCCTTGCACTGCTGCTAGCATTTGCTAGTGAATGTCACGTTTTTTGCTTTACATGAACTCATGAAACAATTGCTTTCATAGGCAAAGACAATCATCTGGTCACTCAAGACTAAGTATGAGTTACCCTGGGAACATAGGGGCAAAGACTGTAGGAAATTTCTCACTTTGCAATTTCCTACCTACCCTAAAGTCATTTCAAATCTAATAGGAGAGATGGAAGAATAAATAATTCTGATCCTAGCAACATGCATGGAGGTGTATAGCTTGCACAGGGCACTCCGTGGGCATATGCATTCTCCTTTTTCTTTTGTTTGTTTCTTTGTTTTTGAGACAAGGTCTTGGTGTATCACCCAGGCTTGAGTGCAATGGCACAATCATAGCTCACTGTAACCTCCAATATCGGGGCTCAAACAACCCTCCTGCCTCAGCCTCCCAAGTAGATGGGGCTACAGACACATGCCACCACACTGGTCTTCCATCTGCATTTTCTTATTTGATAAACACAAGCTCTGCCATTTGCTAATTATGTGACTATTGTGAATTTACCCACGTTCTTCTTGCCTACATTTTACCAATTGTAAAGCTAGAGCACTACCCTCTAATGTCCTTGTAAGGATTAAATGAGAAACTGCAGGAAAAAGCAAAAAGCCTCATACTGAGCAAGCATTTGATAACTGTCACCTTTTTAAAATTCTAATAAAGCATGTAGCAGAAGCACAAAGACACACACAGACTCTTATATAGCTCTCTGGAATTAGAAATTAATGTCACTGAAATGGATAGAACCTTGCAGTGAATAGAGCAACACACCATTTTCTATGAAGATTTCAAGGAACAGAATTAGTCTGATGGAGAAAAATGAAAGAGATGTCTGGGGCAGTCAGAGAGGGGAAAAGCATTTTGATGAATATAAGAAATGAGAATTGTTAAATTGTCAACTGATTCTAGAATGATACCAAGAAAGGGAGCTGAATCCACTTAAATGACAATTCCAGTGGTCTCCCCCTATCCAGCGGAGAGAGTTGAATCCACTTAAATGACAATTCCAGTGGTCTCCCCCTATCCAGCGGAGAAGTATTGCAAGATCCCCAGTGGATGCCTGAAACCATGGACACTACTAAACTCTCTATATATACATGCATGAACTTCTTCTTCCTTCTTCACAATTTCACGGATAGAAGATTGTTTTTAACTGTAAATCTTGGCCACCTCAGCACATGATTCCTTTTTTCTTTCCTTATTAAGTCAAGAACTTTTGACTTTTCTCTTTTAAAAAAAAAAAATTAATTTCTGTGGGTACATAGGAGTCTATATTTATGGGGTACACAAGATTTTGTTGTTGTTGTTTGTTTTTGTTTTTCAGATGGAGTCTCACTGTCTCCCAGCCTGGAGTGCAATGATGCAATCTCAGCTCACTGCAACCTCCACCTCCCAGGCTCAAGCAATTCTCCTGCCTCAGCCTCCCAAGTAGCTGGGATTATAGGCACCCACCACCACACCCAGCTAATTTTTGTATTTTTAGTAGAAATGGGGTTTCACCATGTTGACCAGGCTGGTCTCAAACTCCTGACCTCAAGTGATCTGCTCACCTCGGCTCCCAAAGTTCTGGGATTACAGGCATGAGCCACTGTGCCCAGCCTACATAACATTTTTTGATATAGGCATGCAATGTGTAATAATCACTTCATGTGAAATGGGGTATCTATTCCCTCAAGCATTTATCCTTGTGTTACAAACAATCCAATTATACTCTTTTATTTAAAAATGTACAATTAAGTTATTGCTGACTATAGTCACCCTGTGCTATCAAACACCAGGTCTTGTTTATTCTATTTTTTTGTACCCATTAACCTCTGGGAAACATTCTTCTAATCTCTGTATCCATGAGTTCAATTGTTTTGGCTTTTAGATCCCACTAATAAGTGAGAACATGCAGTTTGTCTTTCTGTATCTGGCTTATTTCACTCAACCACCACCAATTCTATCCACGTTGCTGCAAATGACAGGCTCTCATTCTTTTTCATGGCTGAATAGTACTCCATTGTGCATATATACCACATTTTCTTCATCCATTTATCTGTTGATGGACACTTAGTTTACTTTCACAACTTGGCTATTGGGAACAGTACTGCAAAAAAACGTGAGAGTGCAGATATCTCTTCAAAGTCCTGAGTTCCTTTCTTTTGGGTATATGCCCAGCAGGAGCATTGCTGGATCATATATGGTAGCTCTATTTTCAGTTTTTTGAGGAACCTCCAAGCTGTTCTTCCTAGTGGTTGTGCTAATTTACATTCCCACTGACAGTGTACAAGCATTCCCTTTTCTCCATATCCTTGCCAGCATTTGTTATTGCCTGACTTTTGGACAAAAGCCATTTTAACTGGGGCGAAATGATATCTCATTGTAGTTTGGATTTGCATTTCTCTGACGATCCAAGATGTTGAGCATCTTTTCGTATGCCTGCTTGCCATTTGTATGTCTTCTTTTGAGAAATGTCTGTTCAAATCTTTTGCCCATTTTTTTTACTAGATTATGAGATTTTTTTCCTATAGAGTTGTTTCAGCTTCTTATATATTCTGCTTATGAATCCCTTGTTAGATGGGTAGTTTGCAAATACTTTCTCCCATTCTCTGGGTTGCCTCTTTACTTTATTGACTGTATTCTTTGCTGTGCAGAACCTTTTTAACTTGATATCCCATTTGTCCATTTTTGCTTTGGTTCCCCCAACACACACACTTTTTTTTTCTGAAAGGCAGCACTTCGAGGCTTTCATTTGGCATATCTACATTGGCAGCATCACTATTCTTGGATTTTGGGGCCATTATTAAGTAAAACAAGAGTGATTTGAACATAAGCACCACAATACCATGACAGTTCATCTGACTACCAAGAAGGCTACTAAGTCACTAACGGGCAGATAATGCAGACAACATGGAAATGCAGGACAAAGGGATGAACCACATCCTGGACTGGATGGAGCAGGCTGGTAAAAGATTTCTTCAGGCTACTCAGAACGGAGAGTGATTCAAAATTTATGAATTGTTTATTTCTGGAATGTTCCACCTATATTTTTAGATCTCTGCTGATCTTGAGTAACAGAAGCATCAGAAAGCAAAAGCACGGATTGTGGAAGACTACTGTACAGTTGACCCTTCAACAACACAGGTTTGAAATGCACAGGTCCACTTATATATGGATTTTTTTCAATAAATACACAAATACAGAATGGACATGACTCCATTCACAGTCAAAAGACACATTAATGCAATATTAAATCATAACTGCATAAAATTAACTGCTACAGACTTTACTACTGTAATAATGTTGTGGCCACCTCCCGTTGCTGTTGCAGTGAGCTCCAGTGTTGTGAGTATCCACTTAAAACGTCATGTGTCACGAATCATCTAACAGGAGCTGTTCCTTCCTCCAGTAAATTGCACAGTAAAAAATGATGTCTCGTGGTTCTCCCATATTTTTCGTTGTGCTTAGTGCAATGCCATAAGCCTTGAATAACACCATGGGACCCACACGAGGTGCCAACCGCGATGCTGGAAGGGCTCCCAAGGAGCAAAGTTGTGATATTACAAGAAAAAGCTGAATCGCTTGACAGGTACCATAGATTAAGGTCTGCTACAGTGGTTGCTGCCATTTCAGAAAGACAATTCATAGTGAAACAGATGAATAAACTTCTAGTATTCACAAGTACAGTATTACTGGGAAGGTATTTTCTCTTCTTTGCATTTTCTTAATAACATTTTCTTTTCTCTAACTTTATTGTAAGACTGCAGTATATAATCCATATAACATACAAAATATGTATTAATTGACTTTATGTTATCAATAATACTTCTGGTCAAGGGTAGGCCATTAGTAGTTAAGCTTTTGGGGAGTCAGAAGCTATATTGAAATTTTTGACTGCATAGGGAGTTGGTGTACCTAACTGTGGCATCGTTCAAGGGTCCACTGAACTGTTTATTAACTTGCATGTTCCCTTAGGAAAAGGCAACGTTCTGATCACTTCTCAGTATTGACTTGCCCTTAGTTTATACTGAGTGAATTGTTTTTGAGTTAATGAAATGAAGACATAAAATGTTTTTGTCACTTAAGTTTTAAAAGAGGTAAGTATTGAGAAACATGTGGCAATTCAATTCAACTTGATCTCATCAAAGCATAAGGTGTTCCAGTACTTCACTGCCTACCAGATTGAAATTTTCATGCCACTCTATAAATCTCTATTGGAAGAATTTTGTTTAGCTAACAGGAGATCATTTTCCGTGAATATTTTTACATTTCTGGACAATCTAGGCTTTCTGAGCAAAGAGCATTGGTTAAAGGATGCCTAAGAACAAATATGCCTTGGAAGCTAGAGATAATAGATTTATCGTCCCGGAGACATTTAGTGTTATCTCCTTAGAACCATTTGCTTATATCCCAGGCTAGGGAGTCTAGAGACTTTCCCTTTCCTCACTGGGGAAGATCTGTTTATATTCCAGCGAAAGGTCCCTCTCTCTCTCTCTCTCTCTCTCTCTCTCTCTCTCTCACTCTCTCTCTCTGCAGGAGGGAAGATGGGCTCTTATACCAGCCACACCTCTACTCGAGCTCCAAGTCTCATGATTTCAGGGTTCCTCTCTTGGGGTGTAATACCTTCTGCATATGCAGGGCAATATAAGGCCTTTCCTGTGTTACCCCGTAGAGATTGGAGCTATGTGAGAACTGACATGTTCTTTAAGTAACAAATGGTCTTTTCTCTCATCCAGATACTTATTTCCTGTCAGAGTCTGAACATATATATTCATATATATAAAGTATATGCTTACATATTCATATATATGCTTATATATTATATAATATATTAAATTATTTATATTATAAATACATACATATTTAACACTAAAATATTATGTTAAAAATGTTGTATTGCACATCATAATCCAATCTCCCTAAACATTCATTTCACCTTTCCCCAGCACAATTACATAGCAACAGTACAGTTTAACAGACTTAGGCTTGTATTCAGTAAAACCGTTCATGAGATTCCTTTATTTTTGTTGTTGTTGTTGTTGGTTGGTTGGTTGGTTGGTTCAGAAGCACCGACCTTAAATCATCAGCACAAGGGATTTTTCTGGAAATACAGATTGGTTCAGGAATGGGTAAATGACCCTCTTAAGGCTCATGATTTAGAAGGAGAATTTTGCTGGGAATTATGAACACTCTTCTACCTCTTAACAGAGTCATAAAAAGCTCCACACACTCTTCCATTGAATAAGAACAAGGAGGCATTCAGACCAATGCTACTGACAGCAATCCTACAATTTAAAGGGGAAGCAGCTTAGGATAAAATGGAAACTGGAGAAGGGGAATTCAGGGAACTAGGAAAAGCCTGAGTTCTTGAATGATTCCTCCGCTGGATCGGCTAACTGCAAAGACTGTCCTAACTCCGGAACTTCCTATTTTGTGAGCAAATTAATTGCATTATGGTGTTAACTCACTTGATTTAGGTTTTGTGTTATACACAACTGAATCATTCTAACTGATAAATACTTGACATAGTGTCCATGGATAATTAATTCTGAAGATCTCTTTTGCTAGATCAGCTTGTATGAAATGCAAATTGTCTTGTTGGGCTAATCTTCTCTGAAGAAGAAAATAATTATACTAAATAGAAGAAGTATGTGTAATAGTAAAGAAAATGATATGAAACCAACAAATAAATGAAAATAATTATAATAAATGGATAAGTAAATAAAATACATACATATATTAGTGGCTACCCAGAAAATTACCTGCCAAAATAAAGGGGTTTTTTTTTTCTTTAAGGGAAAAAGAACATCTCTTTTTCAAACAGAAATTAGCTATGAATCTTTCACACTCAGATTCCAAGTAATTATCCCTTACTCTTTAGTTCAATATCCTTGATAGATAGAAGGAGGAAAGAGTTAAAATTCATAGAGAGTTACTTTATAAACTGATTGCAAAAGAGGTCACAAGCAACAGGTGTGAGAAGATAAAAGCACTTCAGGTGTTGAGCTGCCCTTTGAAGCAAGCAGGCCAAATTCAAGTGGCTCTAAAACTACTAATTTACGGCTTGGTGTGGTGGCTCACACCTGTAATCCCAGCATTTTGGGAGGCCCAGAGGGGAGGATTGGTTGAGCTTAGACGTTCAAAACCAGCCTGGGCAACATAGGGAGACTTCACCCCTACAGGAAAATAATTTTTAATTCACTGGGCATGGGGTGTGCACCTGTGGTCCCAGCTACTTGGGGGACTGGGGCAGGAGGATCACTTACACCCAGGAGGTCAAGGCTGTAGTGATCCGTGATTGTACCACTGCACCCTAGCTTGGGAGACAAAGTGAAACTCTTGTCTCAAAGTAAGTAAATAAATAAACTTATTAATTCAGGTTCACTTATGCAGAGAAGAGCATAATTCTGGTTAAACCTACCAAGAAGAAAAAAATGACATGGTTATGGCCTATTGTTAGATAAGACTCTTTGTATGTACCCATTTGTTTTATAGGACATTTTACCCCGTGCCTCATTAGGGCATTGAAAAGCAGAGTATGTAAGGTGCTACATGTATTAAACAACAAAAAAAGAAGTATAGTATATTCAGGGGAAGATTTTGAGGCTGATGGGTATGCAGAATTCATCTCCGACAAGGAATGGAGAGAGAATCAAATCTATGAATGTGTCTGCCAGGTATTAAACGCACTCAGGAAACCTTTTAGTATTCTCTAAACAATGCATATCTAGCTCCTCTCATCAGTGTGGTTCTCAGCTTTTAGTTTGCATGAGAATTACCTAAAGATTTTATTTAAAATATAGACAACCAAGACTAGCCCAGGAGACTGAGTGACGCAGGTCTGGATCAGGGTCCAAGAATTTTTTAACAAACACCCAAATAAACAACCAATGATATCTGATGCAGGTGACTGGTGGAGCACACTTTGACAAAAAAACTACTCTATAGATGCTATTATTTTTTAAGTAGGCTACAGGTTTGAAGGAAGCCTCTTACTGAACTGTGAAAATCATCAAGGTTCAGAACTGTTAAACCAAAAAGAAAAAGTGTGATAATTGAAAATAAACTACAGCGGGTCAAGAGTGGAAGCAAAGAAAAAGGTTAGGAGCCGTTGCAGTCCCCTAGCTGAAAGAGGATGATGTATTGGATCAAAGTGACTGTAATGGAAGCAGGAAGAGTGGTTACATTCTTGAAATATTTTGGAAATAGATTCAAAGGCTTTCCTCAAGGATTGATGGTGGGATACGAAAAAGGTGAGGCCTGGGAAAGTAGAAAGATGAAGTTGCCATCACCTGAGATGGGGAAAGTTGCAGGTGAAGCACACTGGGAGTTGAGATCAGGGGTCCAGCACTGGGCATGTCAATTTGGGGATGTCTAGCACACATTAAAGTGAAAATGCGTTTATGTTCTTCTTTTTTTTTTTTTTTTTTTCTGAGACAGAGTCTCGCTCTGTCGCCCAGGCTGGAGTGCAGTGGCGCAATCTCGGCTCAGAGCAACCAATACCACAGAAAATACATGCACCATCTCACTCAAGATGATTTTTATAGCACCTTTATTTATAATTTTTAGCTAGATGCTAATTAACTTGCCCCAAGGTATCACTGAACTAATAAAAGAAAACCTATTCTTCTCTCTGTCCAAAATCTGTGCTTTTAGACTCTATACGGCATCATTACTAATAAATGAGAAAACAATACTAAAGTGTCAGGTTTCTTAGTACATAACTTACCAAAAACTGGCCAGCTTTTAAAATATGAGAGTGGCTAAGTTGGAATGAATTGCACAAAAGTATATGAAAAGTCATCGAAAAGAACTGTTTTCCAATATTCATCACGTTATCCCCCGAAGACACAACAGGAAATTGAAATTCGGCATCAGGCCAGTTTCAAAGCTTTCATGATTTTAATCTTGAAAGATTATGATTCCAGCTTTAAGTAGCTTATGTGACTTACCTTCATAGGCCAAACCAAAATGTCGGCAGTCATTTGGAAATAGGCCCTGCCATTGTGTTCAGTGACATTTTATATTGGCAGGAAGTGATCATATATGCAATTATTTTGTGTAATCCTTGCATTCCTGTTAGTATAAGCTAGAGAAAAGAAAAAAAAATCGATGATCAAGTTCCTTAGTGTGAAATTGGACAAAATGCTGTCGCATTGCTGATCCCTTCTTTCCACTAAGAAATAATTATGCCACTGTGGTAGCTGCAACTGAGGTATAATGAGAAAATAATTTTATTGAAATGAACAGGAAGCTTGAGATGGAAACACACTTTCATTACTTTTCCATTTCACTTCACCAGGATTCAATTTCTCCTTGAAATAGTATCTACTTATAAAACCAACACAAAGACACAACTACTGCTAAGATGTTCATTTATAGATATTGGGGAAAAGAGTGAAACTAGTTTCACTGTCCCTGTTTTGTTAATGGCTGTAGTGACCATTAATTTTCTCCCTCTTGCTAACTGACCTTGGCCAGCTAATAAAAAACTTTAGCATTTGAAAAGAAAAAAAGCACATTTCTTCTTTTGTATTCACTTATATTTCACTTGTATGCTTGATATCTTTCTAAAACGCCAAATCAAGAAAAATTCAGTAGGACTGGTTCATCTAAACAAAGATTAAAAATTTTAGCACCGATATACATGATGCAATTTACATTTGAATATTGCTTATATCATGTCCCAGCTGAAATACTAAGAGATTTCTAGTCTTTAAGATGTCAATACACTTTACACAGGCATGGCAAAGACAGAGAGTAGATTCCAGTTAATTTCCAATCCTGCAGCATCCTTGGTTAAGGACATAGGCGGTATATTAGTCAGAGTTCTCCAAAGAACCAAAAAAATAAAATTAATGAGATATGAAAGTAGAGAAAGATTTTAAGGAATTGGTTCACACAATTGTAGGGGCTAGTGAGTCCAAAGTCTGCAGGGCAAGCCAGCAGTCTGGAGACCCAGGGAAGAATTGATGTTGCAATCTGAAAGCACAATTTCTCTTCCTCAGGAGCCTCAGTCTTTTCTCCTAAGAACTTCAACTGATTGGATGAAGCCCACTCCCATTATGGAGGGACATCTGCTTTGCTCAAAATCTTCTGATTTAAATTTTTAAAAGATTTTCACAGAGACATGTAGACTGGTGTTTGACCAAATATATACATACCATGGCATAGCCAAGATAACACAAAATTAACCATCACAGGAGGCCATAGAAGACTTCACAATACCAGCAGAACTTATGTACATGGCATACAGGTGCTGAATGAGTCCATTTTCATGCTGCTGATAAAGACATACCTGAGATTGAGCCATTTACAAAAGAAAAAGGTTCAATCGACTTATAGTTCCACATGGCTGGGGAAACCTCACAATCATGGCTAAAATCAAGGAGGAGCAAGTCACATCTTGCATGGATGGCAGCAGGCAAAAAGAGAATGTGTGAGCAGGGGAAATGCCAGATGCTTATAAAACCATCAGATCTTGTGAGAACTCACTATCATGAAAACAGTATAGGAAAAGAGCCCCCATGATTCAATTATCTCCACCTGGTCCCACCCTTGACACATGGGGATTATACTATCCAAGGTGAGATTTTGGTGGGGACACAGAGCCAAATCATATTGTTCTGCTCCTGGCCCCTCCCAAATCTCATGTCTTCACATTTCAAAACCAATCATGCCTTCCCAACAATCCCCCAAAATCTTAACTCATTCCAGCATTAACCCAAAAGTCCAAAGTCCAAAGTCTCATCTGAGACAAGACCTGTACAATCAAAAGAAAGCTAGTTACTTCCTGGATACAATGGGGGTACAGGTATTTGGTAAATATAGCCATTCCAAATTGGAGAAATTTGCCAAAAACAGAAGCTACAGGGCCCATGCAAGTCTGAAATCCAGCAGGGCAGTCAAGTTGTAAAGCTCCAAAATGATATCCTTTGACTCCAGGTCTCACATCCAGGTCATGCTGATGCAAGAGGTGGGTTCCCATGGTCTTAGGCAGCTCCATCCCTGTGGCTGTGCAAGGTACAGCCTCCCTCCTGGTTGCTTTCATAGGCTGGCATTGAGTGTCTGTGGCTTTTTCAGATGCACGGTGCAAGCTGTAGGTGGGTCTACCATCTGGGATCTGGAGGAGGGTGGCCCTCTTCTCACAGCTCCAATGGGTGGCACTCCCAGTAGGCAGAGGTTTCTAAACCTGAATTCTTGACTTCTTTGCACCACAGGCTCAACACCATGTAGAAGCTGCCAAGGCTTGGAACTTGCACCCTCTGAAGCCATGGCCCAAGCTTTACTTTGGCCCATTTTAGTCATGGCTGGAGCAGCTGAGATGCAAGGCACCAAGTCACTAGACTACACACAACACAGGAACCTCGGGCTTGGTTCACAAAACCATTTTTCCTCCTACGCCTCTAGGCCTGTGATGGGAGGGGCTGCTGTGAAGACTTCTGACACATCCCGGAGACATTTTCCCCATTGTCTCGGAGATTAACATTTGGCTCCTTGGTGCTGATGCAAATTTCTGCAGCCGGCTTGAATTGCTTCTCAGAAAATGGGATTTTCTTTTCTATCACATTGTCAGGCTGCAAATTTTCTGAAATTTTATGCCCCGCCTCCCTTATAAAACTGAATGCCTTTAACAGCACCCAAGTCACATCTTGAATGCTCTGCTGCTTGGAAATTTCTTCTGTCAGATACCCTAAATCATCTCTCTTGAAAGTTCTATAAACCTCTAGGGCAGGGGCAAAATGCCACCAGTCTCTTTGCTAGAACATAACAAGAGTCACCTTTATTCCACTTCCCAACAAGCTCCTTATCTCCATCCGAGACCACCTCACCCTGGACCTTATTGTTCATATCACTATCAGCATTTTTGTCAAAGCCATTCAGCAAGTCTCTAGGAAGTTTCAAACTTTCCCACACTTTTCTGTCTTCTTCTGAGCCCTCCAAACTGTTCCAATCTCTGCCTGTTACACAGTTCCAAAGTTGCTTCCACATTTTCAGGTATCTTTTTGGCAAAGCCCCATTCTACTGGTACCAATTTACTGTATTAATCCATTTTCATGCTGCTGATAAGGACATACCTGAGATGGGGCAATTTACAAAAGAAAGAAGTTTAATCTACTTACAGTTCCACATGACTGGGGAAGCCTCACAATCATGGTGGAAGGCAAAGAGGAGCAAGTCACATCTTACATGGATGGCAGCAGGCAAAGAGAGAATGTACGAGCAGGGGAAATGCCAGATGCTTATAAAACCATCATATCTTGTGAGAACTCACTATCACAAGAACAGTAAGGGGAAAACTGCCCCCATGATTCAATTATCTCCACCTGGCCCAACCCTTGACACATGGGGATTACTACAATTCAAGGTGAGATTTGGGTGGGGACACAGAGCCAAACCTTATCAGGGGCCATAAACAAGAGTAGACTCTTTAATTAGATGTGTAGAGGAACAACAACAAAAAAGCTAATGACTTTTACTTAACCATTTTAGTAGTATTAACTAGATTAGTAGATTATAAAATGTGGTCCCCAGACCAGAAACATCACCATCATGGGACGCTGTCTCAGACTTCTTTGAGACCTATTGAAACAAAAATCTGGGGATGGGACCCAGCAATACAGGTTTTGACAAGCCCACTGGGGAATTCCAATGCTCAGTAAAGTTTAAGAGCCAATGAATTCGACCCTTGCATCACTAAAAAATTCACACATTTCTATTTGTCTAGGGGAAAAGTTTATTTTTATATTGCTAGTTGGTTAATGTACCTAAACAGTATTTTCCACTCACCAACAATCATTTACCAAGTATCCACTATGTGCATGATCTATGTGGTTATTAATTCTTCTGAACTAATAAGAAGGTGACCAGCAAAGAGAGGTGAGGCTGCCTAGGTAGGTTGGGGCCAGTTTGTGACAGGTTTTGTTTGTTGTATTCTTTTGTTGTTGTTTTTTGTTGTCGTTGTAACTTTTTTTGATACATTGAGGTTTGTTTGTTTAAACACTGACGGCTTAAATTTGTAAAAGAAAAACTTCAATTATCAAAAAAATAACTCTAAGAGCAACATGAAGAAATAGGATATCTAGGAAGTGATAGAACTGCTCATGAGAAGAGCAGCAGGGAAAAAAAATAAAATAGTCCAGACCAGAAAGAAGTGAAAAAGAGTGGAGGAGAGAAAGAGGATTTCAGAAATAGAATTGATGGGAATAAGTGATCAAATGGATACAAGGCATGAGTGGAGACATGTATGTATACACACACAAATGCACACGCAGGTACATGCACATTTGATGAAAGACAAAGGCCAAATTTATAGCAGAAAATAATTCGGACATGAATAGGGAAAAGTTGGAAATGAAAGACATCTCAGAATGAGTAATAGATATGGGACTTTTTAGTATAGAGGTCATAGCTAAAGCCATCAGAGCAGACAAAATTGCATAGTTTGGAGTACGTAAATCATGATTTTTCTAGCCTAAGTAGTAGTAGTAGGAGAAGAGGCCATGATTTTCATCAGTTGTATGGTTGTTAAAACAGTCAATACAACTAATGCAAACTAAAAAAGTAAAATGTGACATGATCCTAGCTGGAGAGGTAGGCAGATATTGAGGGCTGCTGCATTGGACAAGGCACACATGAAAGGAGACTCATACATTCCTGAAGTAAAAGCGAGAAAATAGGGAGGATTGAGGCAGAATTCTATAGACGTCCAACCATTCCAGGAAAGGCAGGGGAAGAGGAATCAATAAAGAAGGCTTAACAGAAGCTGCAAAAGAAAGGGAGGAGATGCAGAATGGAGCAATGGTAAGAAAACCAAGACAGGAGAGCACTTGAAATGGAGGGAGTGCTAAGGAAGCCCCATGTCCTGATGAGAACTGCAAAGCACCAACTGCAGATGGATAACAGCAAGCCCCAGGTGCCCAGAGTAGAAATGGTCTCAAGAGTATGGGGGAGGGATTCATCTTAGAGCCATCCAGTGTCTCCCATTCTCACTTCCCCTCCCTGCACAAGGAGGAAAGCGGACTCAAAGACCCCACTCCTTGAGCTCCAAAATTCCAGGACAGAGATTCCCTGAAATTAGAAATGAGCAAGTTTTAGGTGGGGCTCAGCTGGCATTTTTAATAAGAGCCTATATAATACCAATTTGATTGTTCTGAAAAACACTCTAAGAAATACCATTATACAGTTGCTATGAGTGAACACGGTTTCTATTAGCATCTCCTCTCTGACTTCCCATAATTTTTTGTGTGCTTGTCTCATGAGATTTATGACACATTGTTTTATGAACACATTGTAGAAGTCATCTCAGATTCCCTCCTCCCTGCCTGTCACCTGGGGCTGTTCCTTCTCATGGAAGGGTAAGTTTGGTGTTGTCTCTCCCTCTCCTGGTGAGTGTCTGTCTCTGTGATGCGCTCCACTGCACCTTCTGTGAGTAGATCCCTTTCCCAGAGTATCTTGACCATAATAGGTGATTGAAGAAATAAGTATAAAGAAATATGACATGACATATTATTTCAAAGTTGAAATTCAAATGCCATCATGATTAGTCATTTTAAGGTACCATTATTATTTTAAGAGTGATAATTACTAGAAGTTTCCCACAGAGCCGTGATACCCATTCATGAATGAAGCAGTCATTCTAAGTTAACTCTAAGAAAGACTCCTCTTACATTTTCTATTTTTCTACTTTTCTCATTAACATACTGATAATTTCCATTTTTTCAACATACAATGCAATTTACAAAAATTATTTCCCTGGAAGAAGAATAATATTAAAACAAATGAAATCAGGCACAGTGACCCATGCCTAAAATCCCAACTACTCTCGAGGTTGAGGCTGGAGGATCACTGGAGTCCAAGAGTTCAAGGCCAGCCTGGGAAACATAACAAAACCCCATATCCAAAATAACAAAAAATAAAATAAAATAAGCCTCTGGTAACTGAAAAAAAAAGTTAACATTTTGTCTAATAATCAGGATTCTCCTTTGGGAGATACTGCAACAAAAGTTTATAAGGACATACGGAATGATTTGAACATTCATGGTGCCACTACACATACTCTCATCCTTATCAGGAGTCATTTCTATTTCATCATAAAAAGTGAACTACCTTATTAATAGCCACAAAAGTAGCCATGGGAGTAAGAATGAAGTTTGTAAAGAGAATGGGAAGTATTAGTAAAAATGTCTCGTTTTGATCAACAGTTTTTAAAGAATAAACTGAAAAAAGATGTGCATGGCTTCTAAATATATTATGATCAGGAGACAGGGATCAGACAGTCTGAGAATGCGTCAAAACAAAAAAAAATGGGAGTATTCTGAAAAAATCATTCCTGCTTAAATTCTACATCTAGCTGTAGATAAAGGAAGACAATGGTTCTAGGAGATAGGTGAGTTGGCTGCTTTTGAAATAGAAGGTGAGGAGGACCACAGGGAGGTAGACCATGGGGGAGAATGTAATATAATATCCAAGTAATGTTACCAAAAGCAGAAATGCCTAAAGAAATAAGTCCTCAACAAGAACCAAAACCTTCAGAATCCAATTTTCAATTCAAACTCTTTTTGACTGCTTTGATTTTTAAATTTCCATTTAACAAGAATCTTATGTAAAGTAAACAAAAAGGGAATATTTTTAAAGAAGCAAGGTATATTATGCTTTTTGGAATTCTGTAATATCAGTTTAATTGGGCCTTTGGTATATGGAACAGAGTGTATATGTCTATATTTACACAGACTGTCCCCAGCTTATGATGGTTTAACTCAGGTTCGTCCAACCTGCAGCCCAGGATGGCTTTGAATGTGGCCCAACATAAATTTGTAAAGTTTCTTAAAACATTATGAGATTTTTTCAAGCTTTTTTTTTTCTTTTTTTTTTTTTTTTTTTTGTTCATCAGCTATTGTTGGTGTTAGAGTATTTTATGTGTGGCCCAAGACAATTCTTCTTTCAATGTAGCCCAGGGAAGCCAAAAGATTTGACACCCCTGATTTAACTTAACAATTTTTCAACTTTATGATGGTGCGAAAGCAATACACATTCAGTATAAACTGCACTTCGACTACTCATGCAACCATTCTGTTTTTCATGTTCAGTACACTATTCAATAAATCACATGAGCTATTCCACATTTTATTATAAAATAGACTCTCTTAGATGATTTTGCCCAACTGTAGGCTAATGTTAATGTCCTGAGCGTATGTAAGATCAGCCCGTTTACACTATAATGTTCACTGGTTACATGTATTGAATACATTTTCAACTCACAATATTTTCAATTTAACAATAGATTTATCAGGACATAACCCCATTGTAAGAAGAGGAGCATCTGCATGTCTATAAATAGATAATTTATATGTAAATAGATATACACACCTATATTTAAATATATAGATATAGGCAATCTGTGTATCAAATTGATACATATAAGATAATCATGCATACATAATGACCTGCCAGATTATAGCAATACCAATTTGAAATTTTAGCTACTACTTATTTAACTGGGAAGCAATTTTCTAACCTACACAAATGAGAAAACACTAAATGAAAAGTTAGATCTGCACAAAACCTAAGTTTGTAATTATACTGTGATAAAGTTAATTTCAACCATTTAGTGATTTAAATGACTAATACGAAATATCTCACAGCCCTTGTGACCAAGCTACTGAAAATAAATCATTTTGCTTTATTCACAGCCATCCTCATTATCCAAATCAGTGCCCGAATTATTGTAGGAGATCAAGAGATCACTGTAGAAAGAAGAATTTTCAACCAGATAGAGGCATCTATTGGCAAAAGTGAATATGCTAATTATAAACAATTTTGAACTATTTCTTCAAACAAGAACTTCTGTATGCCCTGTCTTTAAGTCTCTAAGTCACTTAAGAGTCAGTCTATACTTGTAAGTAGTTTGTCAATTTTTTTGTTTTCCTAAATTTTTTAATATAGATTATCTTTTCTTCCCCAAGAGCACCCCAAATTAATGAGGTCCTGCAATTATTCATACTGCAAATATATGATAACATTCTGTTTATACTATTGTCATGGAGTAAATGATGGCATAAGCATCAATATATTTTATTATTCTAATGTGTGATTACTCAAACATTTATGTCAGAGACACACATAACAGAATAAAAGAAAAATGTGATGGTGCTGACTTGCATGAAATATTCTGTATTAAATTATTCCCATATAGGGTAGCCTACATAGCAGCTAAGAAACCCTTGAATTATTCAGGAAACAGTTATTTCTTTCATAATTTCTCAAGAATTTGGGTTTCTACATTTTAATAACCTTCCAAACTGATTTTTTTAATTTAATGGAAATCTGAGTATAACTTAGAATCGTAAAAGGATATATATATATATATATATTTATATATATATACACACATTAAAGGAAAAAGAATATATTCAATGATAAGATTCATATTTGGATTAAACTATTAATTTTAATTGTATCTTTGCAAGACAATGAAAGATTTTTCTTTTAATGTTCATTTACACTATCAACAGCAAAAAACCTTCCTGATTTTCTTTGGTCTTACATTCAGATAAAAAAATATATTTATAGTGTAATTTTTGCAATAAAGATATTTTTCTACAATGTAGAAATCTTTATCTATAGCAGCGCTCTTCAGCTAAATAAAAATAGCCATTGTTTCTATTGCAAAACCCACATAATACAAAGTGCTTTCTGCATTTTCTGAACCAAGTCTCTAATAAGAAACAAACATCTAAGATTACCATTAAACATAGGTGTGTTTTGAAAGAGACTAATCTTGCTTGAGTCAAATAAAAGGGTTAGACATGAAGGTCCACATGAATGGTCTATTTCCCGTTCTGTCTCAAGCAAAGTACCTGCCTAGTGTGGTTCTGAGTCTGCAGCTGTCCTCTTCCCCGGAGTTTGACTGATGAAGGAGTCTTTTGTTCTACTGATAAGTGATACATTGTGTATTGCTCAGGTGCCTTGAACAAAAAGTATAAGGCAACACAATGAGCTTCTCTACAGCCAGCTTTAAGAAGATGAAGAATAAAAGTAAAACTAGCTTTACCTGAGATGTGTTCTTTTCAATGAAACTTTCCTTGCCCATTCTAAAGGAAAATATCATTTTGTATGTTTATAAAAGCTAGTTCTATAGTTTGTCTCTCACCCCCGACATCCCGATTCTGTGATAAAAGCAACAGGAACAGAGGTTCTTTTTTGTTAAAATGGTTAAGTTGGGTGAATTGCTGGCTTTTTGAAGGGGATTGTTGGAGCGACTTTATCTGAGGTAAGTTGCCTCACTTAATGTGTCTAAACAATCAGATACAGTCATTTAAATAACCATCAATTCTATTAGTTATCAATGTAGAAGGAAGATATTTAAACCTTTCTTACATGTTCTTAAATTCGCCTAATTTTTTTCTTTTTTCAACATATTTCTAAATGCAAAAATATAAATATACAAATACATCATTTTATAGTATTTTGAAAGCCTGCTTGTTTTTTTGGGTTTTTTTTGTTTTTTTTTTTTTTTTTTGAGGCAGAGTCGCCCAGGCTGGAGTGCAATGGTGTGATCTCTGCTCACTGTAACCTACACCTCCTGGGTTCAGATGATTCTCCTGCCTCAACCTCCCAAGTAGCTGGGACTGCAGGTGCCCACCACCACATCCAGCTATTTTTTGTATTTTTAGTAGAGATGAGGTTTCACCATGTTGGCCAGGCTGATCTCAAACTCCTGATCTCATGATCCGCCCACCTCGGCCTCCCAAAGTGCTGGGATTACAGGCGAGAGCCACCATACCTCACCAAGAATGTTTTTAAAATTAAGGTAGGATATACAATTTATTTGGTGAAGTCATGTTTTATATTTAAATAAAATATTTGCTTTTTTCTAGAGATATTCTGAAACCCCAATGTAAAAAAGCATTCAATAAAACATTTGTATTTTTCTAGAGACATTCTGAAACCACAATGTAAAACAACATTCCTGGGGGCGGGGGGTAGAGTAACATTTCTTTTTGAACTCTTCTTTGACCAGTAGAGCATGAGGCCCCTCAGGGACATTGTGGCTTGACCCAAATGGTGTGTGCAGATTCTAGCTACTACAAACCACACTGTTCTACAGGTTGACAAGTCCACTTCATCAAGAAAAAAAAAGCACTACATTATTGATGATTATCACAGCAATTGCATTGATTAGTGCTGTTACTGAGTTTTTCTCATCCATCTTCCATACCAGGTTATTACATTTATATGATTTACAACTCTGTGATTCTTAGAATCACTAAAATCAGTACAGAAAGTTTTCAATATAGCATTTCCATCTTTGGTGAGTTCACAAAATATTTGTTGGATAATGAATAAAAGGCTCTCCAACACTGTAACTTTATATGCTGTATTTCCAATGGTTCTTTAGCCTTTTAGATGCACCACTGGCATTATTTGCTGTGTTATAAAATCTATTAAATGTTTACGTACTTTTTTTTCTGAGATAGAGTTTCACTCTCGTTGCCCAGGCTGGGGTGCGATGGCATGATCTTGGCTTACTGCAACCTCCACCTCCTGAGTTCAAGCGATTCTCCTGCCTCAGCCTCTTTAGTAGCTGGGATTACAGGCACCTGCCACCATGCCCAGCTAATTTTTTTTGTATTTTTAGTAGAGACAGGGTTTCACCATGTTGGCCAGGCTGGTCTTGAACTCCTGTTCTCAAGTGATCCGCCCACCTCGGCCTCCCAAAGTGCTGGGATTACAGGCGTGAGCCACTGAGTCTGGCCTGTTTACATACATTTTAACACAGTATAAGTATGTATCAAATGTTTGTACATGTTATATATAAATGCTTGGTGAGCAGAATTTATATGTTTTATTAACCTATAAATCACAGGAGCCTATAACAGAGCCTGGCAAACAGTTGTGCAATATTTGCTTAAGTAATTGATAATTAATTGGCAATGAGATGGTAAATACAGATCTTAAAATTATGTAGAAGATTCTATAATTTCTGCCTAGTCAAATACTGAATATTAACACAAATTTTATTATTTTATTCTTAATTCTACCCAAAATAAACTAAATATTTTTTATTTCTTTTACATGGGATTCCAAGTTCTACAATAAACTGGGATATCACAGAGAGGTGATGGTATCATTTTCCAGAATATTCCTTCTAGAGACCCTCTGCATGAAAGAACTTAGAATTATAAAATGTCTAACACTTTTATTATATCTTATGAACACAAATTTAAATGATGAATATGTTAGCAGTTCAACACATGAAATGAATACTGCCCTTTTCATTTCTGATAGCATTGAGAATGTTACAATCAAAAAGTTCTAAAAACTATGTACAACTATTATATATAAATTAGAAAAAAAAACCTTCTAATCTTACTCAATGCTGCTTTAAGTTTGGGCAATAGAGAAAGAAGAGAAACAAAGAAAAGCAATACTTCTTCATATGCTTACCATCACTTTTTACTGGGACCATCAAGGTCAAATGCTTGTCAATGTCTTAAATTTAGATAATAACAAGTTGAAATTTTCTTAGACATGTTTATTTCTTTTGGTAATCTAAATGCCACAGTTGCCCTCAAGGGTCATTTTGAAGTTCTTAAGTGACCCTGGATGCACCACTCCTTTCAAATCCTTTTCTCAAGCCATACGCCTGGTAAAAGAAAGCATATTGCATGATAAAATCCTACTATAACTAAAGTAAAAATCCAAAATCTATATAGATGACATTATTTGAAGTTTCTCTTTTGTGGTAAAAGCACTCCTTTCTAAAAGTCCCAGCAACTTCTCAATGAACAAGGGCCTCAAAATTAATATCTTAGCAATGGGTAGATAAGCAAACAAATGATTAATTGTATAGTATCTTATATATTTTACATGATATGTGTGTATAATGGAAGAGAGAGACAGAAAGAGAGAGAGAATTTGATTGAGGAAAAGAAGAAAACAATGGATTTTTCAAATTTTACAGATTTTTCTCCTGTGATTGTATACACCAATAAAACTCCACAATTCAGTGGCTAAGAGGCTCATGCTACTAAAAAAAGAAGTTAAATTGAAGAAAGCATTTTTAAACATCTTTGAGAACTTAACCACAATGTGAGGCAGATTCTGTTCCCTTTTCTATTGACCTTTGAGTCTATCTGGGGATGGTAGAGACACTGCTTTGTAGTACTTAGCTTCTATATCCCGTTATGTAAGAAACCATCCATTCTAACCTGTGTTGTTTATCTAGGAAAGACACCTATTCAAGCCCAAAGAACAGTGTCCCACCTTTCATCAAAAAAACTGGGGTATAAAATCTGTAGTGTAAAAATAGGAGGTCATGAGTAACCCCTTAATGCCTCTGTTACTTCAGTTTTCTATTTTGTAAAATAAACAACATACTAAATAACTCACATGGTTTTGAAAATTCTCTGATATGCAACATGAAAATATACTTTATAAATTCAGAGGTATTGCACAAATATTTTATACTCATACTCTAAAGAGACTTATTAGTAGACAACTGTGAAATTTGTCAGCCAACCTTCCTTCAAGTATTCAACCAGAAACATTATACACTTATTTCAATAAACAATCATCACTAAAAATGCTTTTTGAAAGTATTCCTTTAAAATCCCTTCAGAGTCTGATTATAATTCTCATGAGAATAGTAGTCTTGTTAAATTGTAACAATAAGATGATTTTACCCAGATGAATCACTATATTTGTCTGTTCTCGTGCTGCTATAAAGATATTACCTGTGACTGGGTAATTTATATAGAAAGGAGCTTCAGTTGACTCACAGTTCCATATGACTTGGGAAGCCTCAGGAAACTTACAATCATGGCAGAAGTGGAAGGGGAAACAAGGCACGTCTTACATGGTGGGCAGGCAAAACAGAGTTCGGGGAGGGGGGAGACACAGCACAAAGCAGAAAGTACCAGACACTTTAACAACCAGATCTTGTGGGAAATTACTCACTAGCATGAGAAGAGCATGGGAGAAATCATCCCGATGAGCCAGCCACCTCCCAACAGGTCCCTCCCAAAAACATATGAGGATTACAATTTTGATGAGGTTTGGGGGATGACACAGCCAAACTATATCAATCACCAACGTTAGTTCTCAAAATTTGAGACATTTCTAATATGTATACGTAAATTTAAATTTAAGATAGTTTATTTTTAAAGAGAGAGCTTAAATGATAGAATTTACTTGAACATTGAGTTTGAGCTAGTTTTATTTACAAACAAATCATTCTTTAATATATTAAGTATTGTATAATTTTTTTCTCCACATAGAGAAGACCAGAAGCAATATATTTAAATCAAAGTGTAACTTTTGCTTTTTAATTCTTTTCTATGTAGGAATCCACCTAATAAGGGCATTCATATTAATAATGGGCTGGTGATTTTTTTATCCATTCAATCTATCAGTTAGTCAAGAAATATTTCTGAGTCCTTACTGGAAATACCAAGTCCTTACCCTAAAGATGCCCATTGTCTAACAGGAAAGATAATATAATGGTAGCAAAATACTAGAAAAGAAAAAGATGAAACAGAGCAGCATATTTTAGAGGGAGGTACATTTATAGTAAGTGCTACTTGTTAGCAGTTACTTGGAAATCCTAACTGCAGAAGCTATTGAAAGAGCAGCCTTTGAAAAACAGTTTGAGTAAACCTATGAACATTAGAATGTTTATTTGTGATTTTTGATTTTAAGCTCCCCATCACATGCCTAACTCACAGATGCTACAAAGACTTCAACAGACTTTTATGCAGCTCAATGTTTGTTAGCCAATAAATAGACACTGGGTGCTAGACACTGTCCTAGGAAGTGGAGATAGCTTTTGACAAAAACAGACGTAATTTTTTTCTGTGCAACTAACGACATAGCTGGACAAAATAGACATTAAACAAACTGTTTCAAAATAATTAAATCATTTAAATTGCAAAGTACTGGAATAGTATACAAGATGCTCTAAGAATATACAATATGGAGAAAAGATCAGATCCCAATGTTTACCAACATTTATTTGAGACAATGTAGATCATTTGTTTTCAGAAAAGTAACATTACAATAATATAAATATTCTCCAAAACTATCACGAAAGCTGTATTGTAGTATTTTGAGTAAAACAATGATGTGCACGATATCTATGAATTAATGTTTCCTCATTGTCAGTAGAGAAGTTAGATAGGTGTTTTGTTCAGTCCTTTAAACTTGTCCCTTTTCTCTAGTTCAAAGTCTGACAGGTAACTGGAAATTCTAAACAGTTCAGGATTGTATGGGTTTTAGCAAATCTGTTGTATTTTCTAAGTGCTTAACAAGTTATTCTTTGATCTCTGAAGGAGTTATGTCAGAGCAGGGGTTAATCATTGAATTTCTATCTAGGTTCCACACTGAAAGATAACATAAATGGCTTAAAACTCAATTTATAAATTTCATTAATTTGAAATTGAACCAAAGAAAATATTTGTAAACTTTTGCCTCAAAATCATATCATAATGCTCTAGAAAATCATAAACTTCCCTATAAAAGAAAATGTATTGGTTTCATTTTTGATAAACAACAAAATTTATTTTCATCTGCACTAAAGAGAAAATCAAGATAAAATCGGTTAATTAAATAGAGAACTATGGGTTTTAAATTAAAGAGATTTTAAAAGTAGAACAACTGAGAGTTGTCTCCAAAGTAAATGGAATGGTTGGGAGAAATTTGGTTAACACCACTACTTGGCAGCAAGAGCCTGTATTGGGATAGTGTGTATCCTGATTAAACACCAAATTTATGTTTCCATCAATTTATAATACAAATGTTCTTTTATAGACTTGGCTAAGTACCACATCATAGATTTTTATTTATTCATTTATTTTTTGAGACAGGGTCTCATTCTGTCGCCCAGCCTGGAGTGTAGTGGCACCATCATGGCTCACCGCAGCCTTGACCTCCCTGGCTAAGGCAATCCTCCTATCTCAGCCTCCCTAGTAGCTGGGACCACAGGCGCATGCCACCATCCCTGGCTAATTTTCTGTAATTTATTTTATTTATTTATTTTTTTGGAGAAACAGGGTTTCACCATGTTTCTCAGGCTGGTCTCAAACTCTTGGGCTCAAGCAATCCACCGGCCTCAGCCTCCCAAAGTATTGGGATTACAGGCATGTGCCACCATGCCCAGCCCACAGATACTTATAACCATGTCTTCTTTCCTCTTCAAAAGCTTAAGAAATAAAGCATTTTTTCTTCTTTGCTTCCTTCAATTGTAGAAACAATATATGATTAATTCTCAGTACTCATGTAATAAAATATAGGAAGTTCTAGTATTGTTCCAAATAGTATGTATGTGCTGGAGAGGCAATACCAAAACATACTTTGAGAAAGAACAAAAGTGTAAAAGTGCCTAGGGACAGGAAGCCCCCAGAAACCTTAATCAAATATTCCTACCCAAAGGAGAAGTCCCTACCTGTGAGAAGACTGTTTTGAGACTGAACAGAGTATGATTATTGTGGAAGTGTAGAGACAGTATGTCCAGAAGCTACCCAGAAGTGAGCAAAAAGTAAGTTCAGAAAATACAAAAGATAGCAGATGTATCTGGACTTGAAAGCTTCAGCAAAATCCAACTACTAAAGGTGAGTCCAATATTTTGGAAATAAAGAATGTGAAGAGATCTGAGAAGCTCAGAGCTGGGGATAGAGATTCTTCTGTATTCATGTAAGGTCTGAAAGCCAGAGAAGAAGTGAAAACAGAGAGGGGCCATTTATTAAGGCCTTTGCTGAAACAGAGAAGGGAGCACCAGGATATCTACTATGACACATTTTCATTTCACCCCCAACATATCCACACTGCTAGAACCACCTGCTGCCAGGTGGGAAAATTCATGTTCTTCAAATATAGATAGAATAAGAGGAACATATTCTGCCTCCATACAAAGATTTCAGGCAAGTGTCCATTTGTTCAGTTTTGTTCTGTATTACTCAGATATCCTGTATCCTTACTGTTTATCTGATATTTTATTTATTGAGAGAGTTGTGTCAAACTCAGTAAGAAAGTGATGAAAAAGAATGGTGTAACCTTCCTGCAGACAACAAAAACTCACTGGAGAGAACATTTTCAAAAAGTTAATGAAAAAAAGTAACAACATTCCAAACATAAACAGAAAAGAATGAAAGAAAAAAACTTCAATTGCTTAAGAATAAAGATAATGGAAGAGACATAAGACTTCTATTGAGCAAAATAAAAAACATTAACAGAAATAAAACGAATCCTAAATAAACACAGGTATGTACCCTATTCATAGATGGGAAAACTCAGAGAGACAAATTATCCCAAATGGATCTACAGATCCAATAAAATCCCAATAAAAATTTCAACAGATTTTTTTTTTGTGGAAATTGACAGGTGGACCCTAAAATTTACATAGAAATACAAATGGCCAAGAACAACTAAGACCCTCTTTAAAAATCAACAAGGCTAAAAGACTTACACTGTCAGGTATCAAAATAAATTATGAAGCATTAATTATTAAAATATTTATTATTTACACAAAGATAGATAAATAATGCAGTGGAACAGAATCAAGTGTTCAGAAGCAGTCCCAGACAAGCTATTTTTTTTAAAGTGAACTTTGCAATTGAGTGGGGAATAAATGGTCTTTTCAATAAATGTAGCAGATCAATTGTATAGGCATATAGGAAAAATAATCTTGACCCATAGGTCACTAATATTAGTTGCAAAAATGGCCACAAATCTTGCCCATTCCTCTATGCATTTCTGTGACGTGATTTTGTCTTTTCTCATATCAGAAGTGAAGTCTAATTATTTATCCTCTTAAATCTAGGCAGGGATACATGCCTTGTTTAGCCAAAGGGACAATAAGAAGTGTGACATATGCAGAGTTGTGAAAAGCACTCGTGCATTAGGACTTGCCCTCTTGTTGCTGGAAACCCTGAGACCATCATCTGATGATCCTGGACCAGCCTATTGACATAGCATGAGAGACATGTGGAAGAGATCCCAGCCAACCCAGCCGTCCCAGCCATCTCACAGAATTGTGAGCTAAATGAAATCGCTGTTTTAAGCTATGTTTTGGGGTGGTTTGTTCCACAGTAAAAGCCAATTGCTGCAGTTCTACCATAAAAATTCCAGATGGATTGTAGATCGAAAAGTGAACAGTACATGACAAAAGCTTCTAGAACAGTGCTGTCCAATGGAAATGTCTGTAATCATAGAAATGTTCCCTATTTGCAATGTCCAGTAGTAGGGTTGCCACCAAACCACTTGTAACTACTGAGTACTTAAAACATGACTAGCACAAATGAGGAAATGAATTTTCAATTTATTGTAATTTAAGTTTAAACTTAAATAGCTACCCTAGGCTACTGGGTACAGTATTGAACAGTGCAGTTCTAGAAAACAACACAAGAAAATTCTTCAGGAACTTTGAATTAAAAAAATGTATAAATAGGGTAAGGAGCACTGATTATATTGGAAAACAATGATTAACTATCCCACATAAAAACTAAACATTTTTGTTTGTCAATAGACATCATTAAGTATTTGAAGAGATAAATGATAATTTGAAAAAGTAAAATGAAAACATATTTCTGACAAAGGAGTCATATCCAGAATACATTAGGAATTCCCAAAAAATAAATTAAATAAGTACATCTAAAATCCTCACAATTCTATTTCTAGGTAAATAGATATGTGTACATTATGTACATCAAAAGACATGTCTAAGAATATTCACAGCAGCAGAATTTTTAAGTAGCTAAAACTAGAATAACCCAAATATTCACCAACAGTAGAATAAAATAGAATATTTGCAAAGTAAAATATGAAAGAGTATATTACACGGTATACATATAGATGGTTACACACAAATGGATGAAATCTCACATTGAGCAAAAGAAGTCACATGTGTTTGTGTACCTATTTTATTATTCCATTTGTATGAAGTTTAAAAACTTTGGACATAATCATTAAATTTAGGTGTGAAAGATGGCTCAATATTAAGAGATTCAGTAAGTTATTTTAATAGAACTTACTGTATTCATGATCTAAAAACAAAAACCTAGGATCACCTCCATGGATACTGAAAAGTTGTTTAATCAATTCGACTCTGTTCTTAATTTTTAAAATATGTAATAAAAACTGATTCAGTAGACACTTCCTTAATATGTGTGCTGGAGAAACTTTTTGGTTCCTTAATCCTGCCTACATTATTATAAATGTTTTCTCTTCATTAAACTCTTGTTAGTTACTTAATTTCATTGTACTGCTTGTGGCAAAGATCTTACCTGATACATGATTGTAGATTAGCAAGCACAAACACTAGCATCTTTCCTATCGGAGAAACACAAGAAGAACTAGACTAAGGATGGCCACTATCAACTCTACTATTTAACTTTGTATTAAAAGTATTCAGCTAAACAATTGGGTAAGAGAAAAAAAGCTAGTGCATAAAAGTAGCAAAGGAAATTCTGTTGTTCTACTGCACAGTAGGATAACTACAGTTAACAATAATGTATTGTATATTTCAAAATAGCTAGAAGAGAGAATTTTGAATGCTCTCACCACAAAGAAATGATAAATTTGTGAGGTCATGCATGCTAACTACCCTGACTTGGTCACTACATAATGTATTCATGTATAGAAACATCACGCTCTACCCCCTTAAACATATACAATTATGTGTAAATTTAAAACAAAATACAACTTTTTATTTATTTATTTATTTATTTATTTATTTATTTATTTATTTATTTATTTTGAGACGGAGTCTCGCTCTGTTGCCCAGGCTGGAGTGCAGTGGCGTGATCTGGGCTCACTGCAAGCTCCGCCTCCCGGGTTCACGCCATTCTCCTGCCTCAGCCTCCTGAGTAGCTGGGACCACAGACACCCGCCACCATACCCGGCTAATATTTTTGTATTTTTAGTAGGGACGGGGTTTCATTGTGTTAGCCAGGATGGTCTCGATCTCCCGATCTCGGCCTCCCAAAGTGCTGGGATTACAGGCATGAGCCACCGTGCCCGGCACAACTTTTTTAAAACTGGAAAAGATAAAACTTTATTTGCAGATGATGGCACACTTGTGGAGTATGTGCAAGATTTTTCACTGTGGGCATTGTTTGTAGTAGAAAAAGTCTAGACATAATCCAAGTTCCCAAAAATACTGGACTGACTGAATAAAGTACTTCTACACCATGGAATATTAGACACTTGTAGAAATAGAATGCAGAAGGTGTACATGGGCTAAAATAACTAGATCTCGATGATATGCTAATGACAGAAAAAAGCAAAGTCAAGAAAAAAACACAGGTAATAAAGAGGGAAAATAAGAGCATGAATTTAGAACTCTGATGAGGTAAACAAGATACTAATTTATTATGTACAGGGTGCAGCAATGGGGTGGATGGCGAAGAGTGGGAGATGAACTTCTTAGTGAATATGTTTAATATTGTTCTGATGTTTGAATCATACAAAATGTATTATCTATTCAAAGATTAAATTAAATTTTAAAAATGAAGACTGGGGGCGGTGGCTCACGCCTGTAATCCCAGCCCTTTGGGAGGCCGAGGCCAGCAGATCACTTGAGGTCAGGAGTTTGATACCAGCCTGGCCAATATGGTGAAACTCCATCTGTACGAAAAATACAAAAATTAGTGGGGCATGGTGGTGGGTGCCTGTAATCCCAGCTACTCTGAGGCTGAGGCAGGAGAATCACCTGAACCTGGGAGGTGAAGGTTGTAGTGAGCTGGGATAAGCCACTGCACTACAGCCTGGACAACAGAGTAAGACTCAGTCTCAAAAAAAAAAAAAAAAATTTAATTAAAATGAATTCAGCAGTATGGGAAAATAATTATAATCCTGCTGATATGGTTTGGCTCTGTGTCCTCACCCAAATCTCATCTTGAATTATAGCTCCCATAATTCCTACGTGTTGTGGGAGGGGCCCGGCGGGAGATAACCGAATCATGGGGGTGATTTCCCCCATACTGTTCTCCTGGTAGTGAACAAGTCTCACAAGATCTGGTGGTTTAGAAGGGGTTTTGGCTTTCACTTCCCTCTCATTCTGTCTTGCGACATGCAAGAAGTGCCTTTCACCTTCCCGCATGATTGTGAGGCTTCTCCAGCCATATGGAACTGTGAGTCCATTAAACCTATTTTCCTTTCCAGTCTTGGGTATGTCTTTATCAGCAGTGTGAAAACGAACTAATCCACCTCTTCACAGCCAATCCCAATTCTCAGATATAAAGATTATAGTCTGGTAACTATTGTTCCTGATCTTTTTCTAAGCACTCACATCTGAACATATTGTATCACTTAGCTATTGCTGCAATAATGCTTCATAACAACCAACCTCAAAAATCAAAGACTTAGGCCGGGCTCAGTGGCTCATGCCTGTATTCTCAGCAATTTGGGAGGCCAAGGTGGATGGATCACCTGAGGTGAGGAGTTTGTGACCAGCCTCCCCAACATGGTGAAACCCCATTTCTACTAAAAATGCAAAAATTAGCCAGGCGCGGTGGTGGGTGCCTATAGTCCCAGCTACTTGGGAGGCTGAAGCAGGAGAATAGCTTGAACCTGGGAGACGGAGGTTGCAGTAAGCTGAGATTGTGCCATTGCACTCCAGCCTGGGTGACAGAGAGAGACTCTGTCTTAAAAAAAAAAAAAAAAAATCAGAGGCTTGGAACATTTATTTTTATTGGTCAAGATATTATGGGGCAGCTAAGGTAGCTCCACTTCAGGCTATAGATCAGTCTCGGTTCATTCTAACTGTTTTGCCTCTGGGACCATCAGCTACCAGGACGTGAATTTTCTAATGCAAAATAGTAAAGTGAAAGAGCTCAGGCAAAACACATGAGGACATTTAAAGCTTCTGCTTACACTATGCCCTCTAACATTCCATTAAGGAAGACAGGTTATAAAGCCAGGCAAGACAAGGCAGGGAGCTATAGACACAAATAGCTATAGGAATGTATTAACCCATTCTCCCATTCCTGTAAAGAAATACCTGAGACTGCATAATTTATAAAGAAAAGAGCTTTAATTGGTTCACTGTTATGCCAGCTATACAGGAAGCATGGAGGCATCTGCTTCTAGAGATGCCTCAGGGAGCTTTTACTCATAGCAGAAAGCAAAGCAAGAGCAGGCTCTTCACATGGTGAAAGCAGGAGCAAGAGAGAGTAGAGGGAGGAGAGAAGGGGAAGGTACTACACACTTTTGACTGACCAGATTTCGCAGGAACTCACTCGCTATCATGAGGACAGTACCAAGGGGATGGCCTAGATCATTCATGAGAATTCTGGCCCCATGATGCAGTCACCTCCCATATTAGTCCATTTTCATGCTGCTGATAAAGACATACTCAAGACTGGGTAATTTAGAAAGAAAAAGAGATTTAATGGACTCACAGTTCCATGTGGCTAGGAAGGCCTCACAATCATGGTGGAAGGCAAAAAGCACATCTTACATTGCAGCAGACAAGAGAGACAATGAGAACCAAGTGAAAGGGGTTTTCCCTTATAAAACCATCAGATCTGATGGGATTTAATCATTACCAGGAGAACAGTATGGGGAAAATCACTTCCATGATTCAATTATCTCCCACTGGGTCCCTCCCACAACACATAGGAATTATGGGAGCTACATTTCAAGATTAGACTGGGGTGAGGACACAGCCAAACCATATCACCTCCCACCAAGCCCCACCTCCAATATTGGGGATGACAATTGAACATGAGATTTGGGTGAGGATACAGATCCAAATCATATCAAAGAATGTATTATATGATAGCATTTCCCATCAAAAAGGATATGGATCTTCAATTAGAATACAGAGATTGACTAAAGACTTAGTAAAAACAAACTGATTAATCATATATACATATGTATATACATATATACATATATACATATGTATATCATATATACTTATATGTATATATACATATCATATATATGTATATATACATATGAATATATGTCATATACACATATGTATATACCAATATATAGTTTTGATTTGTTTGGATTATTTTAATATCAATTTACTAAGTATATTATTTTAACATTTGTTTTTCTCAAAACTTAACGTTATGTCCTCAAAAGTTTTCCATGGCAATACATATAATTCTAGCTAAATATTTTACCTGCTGGATAATTTCCAAATATGGCTATAATTTCCAAATAGTTTACACATCCTTTCCTCCATTGATGGGCATCTGGTCTGTTTCCAGTTTTTCTCTATTGAGAACACTGATGCAATGAATATCTCTACATCTAAGTCTTCATCTACGTTTGGAAATTAGCAGACATTTGCCTCTAAGTGTACACAACAGGAATAAGGAATAATCTGACACCCTCACTTTGAAAGAATCTATCAGTACTCACAGTGTTCACGTACAGGGTTTAGAAGAGAAAGTTTCCATTAAAGGAATGATTTCATGTTTATAAACACATTAAGATCATAGAACCCTAGAAACAAGTTTAGATTATTTGTTTCTCTTTTGCATTATTGCTTTTTGCCTTATACACTTGCACCATTTCTACCACTAGATTTTGAGCTACTGTCTTTATTTGTCAAAGGAGCTACCAGTCTAAGAAAATAAAGAAAAAATATTAATTTCTCCTATAAAAATATTAATTTCACTCCCTTTCCCCTGCCCGATTTTTCCTTTGTTCTTTCTTTCACAGCACTTCGCATCCTCCCCCACACTACATAATTTACACATCTGTTATGATTTGTATTCTCCAGCTTAAATGTTAATTCCACAAAAGCAGGAATTTTTTAAAATCTCTTTTCTTCACAATGCATATCCCAAGGACTTCTGTAAGTACACTTTACATTGACAAAAACTTTAAGACAAATTTCCAGGTGTGTGTGTGTGTATATATATATACACACACACACACATATTACATATATAATATATACATATATACATATATAATACATACATTCTAAATATAGCCATCAAAACATTGTATGAGATCTAAAAATTGGGTGAAATATGATTTTTAAATGTAGCTTTCCCTTCTTCTTGCCTCTGAAATAAAAACAGATCATTTCTTAACGTCATTGTCAAGTAAACAAAGTTATTATTATATTCTATAGAACATACTCCAGAATAGAATAAGAGAATATATGCTTTACAGTTCATGAAAACCAAAAGAAAAAACATTCATAACGAATTTAAAAATCTCTGCCTGCCAAAAAGAACCATTCAGCGCACCTTGTCTACAGCACGAATAAAAGATGAACAATTCAGTTTGTTTCCTGAGTGTTACATCCAGTGTCAGCGATTATTTTTGCTTCTAAAAAGAAATGTACATCTGATGTAATAAGTCATGTTTCAGGAATCACTCAATTCTGTATATCATTTTGAAACTGAAACAATGTTTAAAAAGACCCTCCATGTCTCATAGGGAATATGGAATTACTTATCTTTCAGAGTTCACTTAAGTTTCTACGTTTGAACAGGAGAAATTAAAAAATAGCTTTTATTTTTTGGAGAAATTGGCAAAAATTTTAACAACAAATTTATCCAAGATCACTATATATACATATATATATATACACACACACACACACACATATATATATTCATGGCATCATTTAAAAAACAATTACCCTATAGCGAATGAAAAATGCTGTCTTCACTGATTCCAGAACCAAAGTATTTTATAACAGATTCCTTGTATTTTTATTTTAAATAAATGATAAAGTCTTTTTAAAGAACTTTTTGTGGATTTCATAGTATTCTTTTTTCAGATAAAATGGGACACAATAATGCCATAAAGTCAAGATTCGTATCTAAAAGCAAACTGTTGGGAAGAATTTCCACCAAGATTCTCCTAGTTTCTCTTTTCTTGATATTAACTTTAAAAAATCTTGTTATTCTCCAAGTCCTTTAGGTAAAGGACTCAAGAATAAGCCTAGGATCCTATGATGTCAATGATTAGAGAGAACCACACATTCAGAGGAACTACTTTTCAACCAAGACAGATACTTCCTAACTTACAAGTCACATATTTGAAAATATCTCCATTAAACATTACAGCTGGTATCTGAATATCTTTTATAAAGGAAGTAATTTTAAACATAAGCCACTTAAAATACTCTATCACTCTCTGATAAGAGGGATCTTTAACATAATAGTGATTAAAGAAGATTCCTAATAGAACACTTCCAGGATAAATTTTGTTTAATATAATTATTCCCAATTCCCATCTTGTCAAAAACAATTCATTGGAAGAAGTACTCAAGTTAGTTATATATTTTTTTAAATGTGTACCAAATAATAAAGAAATACGGCTTTCAAGCAGTGAAAACTGGACAGAATCCTAGTAACTTAGATGTCACCCAGTATTACTCAGAGTAAATTGTTTATTAAGACAAAATAGTATGTATTATTTTTATCTGAATTGATTCCTCAACTGAAAAATCTAAGTCCAGGAGAAAATTCCTACAAAATCTATTTGCTTTCCACAGTTAGGCAATGATCCCAGAAATATACTTATACAGATATATGTATATCTGCAGATAAACACACACACACACACACACACACACACACAAACACACACACATTGAAAACCCTCTCCTTCACATCCAAGGGCTCTGACCTAATTTCTGGGCAACGTGCTCCATTTCTAGTCATTCAAATAGATGAGTCAGTGCTCCCTGGGCCTCACTCTGGCTAGATCCACTCAGAGACCAAAACCTCTTCATCTCCTGGCAGACATTCTCAATGATGTTTTCATTTCATTTAAAAGCAACATTTCTTCGACCTGCCTGTGAGGACTAAGGAAGAAAGCATTCTCACTCCATTTCAACATTTTACACCACCTTGGACTACCCAGCAGGGGACTCACAGCCCGCTCTCTGTACTTTCAGGTAACTACCCTCGTTCACAGGTCAATAGTTGCTCTCTTCCTTCAGGAATAAAAATATTTACCTCCCACATAAAAGAGTAGTCATTCAACAAAGCAGATTTTGCTTTTTATTACATAGGAAATAGGTGAAAAATACTTATAAATGGGCTGTGTCTGCTCTTAACCTTTCTGCCCCTATTCAACTCCTGCTTTTCCTTGAAAACCTTAATTTCCAGAATAATCTAGGATCTCTTTTTTTGAAAAGGAAGATTGGCAAACCACGTAAGAATCACTTAAGGAGCAATGAGAAATAACTAATGACTGAGCAAAAATTCTTCTATCCTGATTATCAGGTATCAGTTTTCCAGCAAAATACTGAAAATGTGTCCACTTATATTCACATGGGTTACCAAATTTCCTGTGACATCCCAGGTACTATATTAGACTCTTCTTTCAGGATCTCATCTTCACAAAAACTCTGCGATGCAAATATTATTACCCTCTATTCAGATGAGAAAAAGTGAGGTGGGAAAAGGTGAAGAAACTTACCCAATATTACACAGAGAGTGAAGAACTTGGACACTCTTCTTCGCCTGGCCCATCTGATCCCAAAGCTAGTACACCCCCTACACAATGATATTTCCTCCCATACATCTTTCTCAAGTCCTGCATACCCTTTAAAATTCAGTTCAAATTCTATCTCTTAACACAGCCCGCAGAAGTGTTCTCAATCATAAGTGAACTTCCCCTGCCGTCTATACCCACAGCACATCGATTGGTTTGCTCGGCCATCATTTACCCACAAGATACCAGAGTGAGTTTTACACATTTCCACCTTGCCACAAGATTAAGTCACTGGAGAGCAGGATCTAAATATCATCTCTGCCCAAGAACACAAAGGTTTGGTGTTGAATTAAGGTGAATTATCACTTCCAACAAATCAACAACCTGAGCAGCTGCCTGTCTTCATTAGGAGCATTTAGGTCCATCCCGCAAATGCCTGGGATGCTGGTAGACACAGCAATCCCCTGCAACCTCACACATTTTCATCTGTGATAGTGAATTATGCAAATGCCAAAAATGTGGAACACTCATTTCTAAACTCTAGAAACACTCCAAATTAGTATGTCCTTGTATTAGTCAGGGTTCTCTTAAAGGGACAGACCTAATAGGATATATATACACATGAATTTATTAAGTATTAACTTACATGACCACAAGGTTCCATAGTAGGCTGTCTGCAAGCTGAAGGAGCAAGGAGAGCCAGTCTGAGTCCCCAAACTGAAGAATATGGAGTCCAATGATGAGGGCAGGAAGCATCCGGCACAGGAGAAAGATGTAGACTGGGAGGCTAGGCCTGTCTCCCCTTTTCACATTTTTCTGCCTGCTTTGTATTCGCTGGAAGTTGATCAGATTGTGCCCACCAGATTAAGGGTGGATCTGCCTGCCCCAGCCCAGGGACTCAAATGTTAATCTCTTTTGGCAACACCCTCACAGACACAGCCAGGATGAATACTTTGTAGCCCTCGAACCAATCAAGTTGACACACAGTATTAACTATCACAGTCCTTAAAGTCTAAAACTCACTGAATGAAACACTCAAACAAATTTAAGAATTCAAGAATTGCAATCTCACATAGTAACAAAGTGTATTGTCCTTGACTTTGTCCACTGATTCTGAAGAAAGACTCTGGTCTTGTGGTCTGCTCTAGGAAGTTTATTGTCATTTCAAAACTTCATTACAATTGAAAATAGATCAGTTACGTGTTAAAAAGCAGCGTCTACAAAATTGCTTCATGTCAACCTGTCTAAAGAGACAGAACCTTGAAAACAATGCATTCAATTTAGAATCTAATTTAGGCAATTTGCCTCTTTAATTTTATATAAAGTTTATATATTATATAAAGCTAACATATATAGTTATATAATGTTGAGCACAGAATCTTACTACCACAAGAAAGCCTATTCGTCAATCCAATTCATTGAAAGAGAACATAGATGTCTTTAAAGAAACATTATTGTTTTATATTTAAATGACCACATTATATGTATAATCTGGTAGTAAATCCATGATTTTTTATAATCGAATGCCCTGAGTTCCAATTTCAGTTTTGCTGCTTACTAACAGAGATACCTTGAAAAAAGTACTTGACCTCAATCTGCCGCTGTCTCATCTGCAAAATGGAAATAATGATGAAACCTACCGGATATGATTGCTGTGAGAATTAAATGAGATGATCCATGTGAAGGACCTAGAAGAGAAACCAGGACATGGCAGAAGGGGCCAGAACCACAAGTGTCTACAGTTCTCTGAGCCACATGGCACAGGCCCTACTGAGAAATCCCTGCAGGGCTTTGAATGTGGTGATGCTAAAAATTGCACAGAGATTCTGCAAAAGGCCTGAATAGGGCTGCCTTACTAGTAGACATCTGTAGTGATGGAGGGCGTTTCATCTAAAAATGTATATTCTACTGCCTATTGTATCTTTTTTATTCCTTGGGATCTTGGAGATTTCTTTCCTTGAATAATTTCTATCAAAGTATGTTTCCAAAAAATTGTCTGGAAAAAGTTAAGTCTTAACTCACTGTCTGCTCATATCTTAATTATCAGTTCATAGCTGAACAGACATTAGTAAAAAGCCATCTGGAAGTACAAATGGCAATCAGGAAAGAGTATTTCCTGAGCAAAATATGGAGAATGTGATGAGTTATACAGTAAACTGAGAATCAAAGAGAATCAAAAGAATATTGGTAAGTAGTAAAGACAGCCACTGAAGAACAACCTTCTGCACATGCTGCATATGGTATAAAACAAAAGTGGTTAGAGTGGGAAGGGAGCTGTTGATCTGTACTTGCCAAAGAGATGTTGCTAAGAATTAAAGAGAAAAGTAGGTGACACACTTAATTTATTTATTTATTTATTTATTTAGACACGCAGTCTGACTCTGTCTCCCAGGCTGGAGTGCAATGGCACGATCTCAGCTCACTGAGACGGACCTCACTCCATATCCCAGGTTCAAGTGATTCTCCTGCCTCTCAAGTAGTTGGGATTACCGTCACCCACCACTGCGCCCAGCTAATTTTTTTGTATTTTTAGTAGAGACAGGATTTCGCCATGTTGGCTAGGCTGGTTTTAAACTCCTGACCTCAGGTGACCCACCACCTTGGCCTCCCAAAGTGCTGGGATTAGAGGCATGAGCCACCGTGCCCGGTTGGTGACACACATTACTAAATGAAAAATGGTAAACATTTTTTATAAAGCTATTATTACATAAATCTAAAAGCACTAAAAATTTTGGTTAAATAGTATCTCTAAAATAACATTTCTGGCCCGGTGTAGTGGCTCATGCCTGTTATCCTAGCACTTTGAGAGGCTGAGGCAGAAGGATCATTTTAGCCCAAGAGTTGGAGACCGGCTGGGCAACACAGTGAGACCCCATCTCTACCAAAAAAAAAAAAAAAAAAAGATTATTTTAATTAGCCAGGTGTGGTGGCATGCACCTGTAGTCACAGTTACTCTGGAGGATGAGGTGGGAGAATCAACTTGAGCCTGAGAGGTTAAGGCTGCAGTGAGCCATGATCATGCCATTCATTGCACTCTGGTCTGAGTGATAGAGTAAGACTCTGTCTCAAAAATAAAAATAAAATAAAATAATGTTTCTTTTTCAAATATACTTGTAAAAGTGCCCCCCACCCCCGCCCCCTGCGGTTTAAATTTTTTTACTTTAAGGAACTGCCAAAAATCCTTGCATGTGTGTGCTATGAATTGCCTCCTTGTGTAAGGCACTAGAGGTCTGTAAGAACAGCCATTTGAAATGTGATTTCATACATCAAAACATTCTATTCCCACAGGGGAAGCTATGAATATCTCTCAACATCTTTTGGCCACCCGTGAACATCTCAGCATCTCCGACTATGGAAAAGGAAAGATTAGTAATACAGGACATATTTCATACTAAATCTCACTTTTCTGTAAGTAATTTTTCTTTGCAGGGATGTAAACTGACCTTGACAATGAAAAAAAAAGAAAAAAAAAGCACTAACTTCGTATTTCAAAATGTCTTGTCAACTGGTGTAAATTTCTACCTCTCAAGTTAAGACCAAAAAAGTGAATGTTAGCGGGCCTAGTTAGCTATCAGCAGTGTTGATTTGGTTCTGGTTTATGGATCCCAGTTTTCAAATAAGTAGTATCACATACTAATGTTAATTCTGAAGGTGAAAACAAATCTCTATTCTCGGCTTTCTTCTATTATTCCCTCTTTATTGTTTTATTCTTTGTTGGACCTCCCTTACTCTTATTCTTTCTGTCCCCTGGGTCAGCCCTTGTCTGTCCCTTGGCCTGATTTCTCTGTTCAGTGTCTCCATCTCCTCTTTCCACACTCTCCTTTTTTAGTCTCTTGGCTTTTGTTTTGTTTTTGAGATGGAATCTTGCTCTGTCGCCCAGGCTGGAGTGCAGTGGCACTATATTGGCTCACTGCAACCTCCGCCTCCAGGGTTCAGGTGATTCTCTTGCCTCAGCCTCCCAAATAACTGGGATTACAGGCATGCGCCACCACACCCAGCTAATTTTGTACTTTTAGTAGAGACAGGATTTCGCCATGTTGGCCAGGCTGATCTCAAACTCCTGACCTCAGATGATCCACCTGCCTTGGCCTCCCACAGTGCTGGTATTATAGGCGTGAACCACCACGCCTGGCTGATTCTCCTTTTTAAAGCCATCTTCTGACTCTCAGATACTGCCATTGTCCCCAGCATCTTCCAACCCATCTTACATTCTATTACTGCCTTCTCTCTTCACCCTGGCATTCAAGGCCTGCCAGAGTTGATCTGTTGGGGATTTGTGTACTATTTAAAGATGCTGACTTACCCTAACCTAGTCTTGACCATCAAAAATGTATTTCAAGTGTACATAGAGGCAACTAACCTTGGAATTTTAGCATCTCCATAGAACAGCCTCCCAAAAATGCAAACCAAATCAGAGCCTCGTGTTTATTATATAACTAAATGCACTTTAAATAACTAATAAATTCTCCTTCATAGGAGTAGGACTTCATTTGCCACATTATACTATTTAAATAGGGATTTTTAAAATCCCCAAAGGCTGAGTTGAAGAAGAGAAAACAAAAACATCTATATAATACAGTATCATTAGAGATGAAAAGTTGAAATAATTACAGACCAGAAGCAAAATTGTCATGAATTACCTCGGAATTTAGCTAGATGGTGCTGCTGCCTGTGTGTGGCTAGTTGTACAGTCCAGTTGCTGAATGAAAATTAACAGGCACGCAGATAGTTCATATTTTTTTAGGATGTAGGTTTCCGTTAGGAATTAAAGAGAATACCTACCGCAATTAGAATTTTCTCAAAAATCTAATTCTTCTGAGAATGACATTTTGCATCTTTGAAAGGAGACACCCATGAATATTTATTATATACATGTTTTGACCCTGAAATAGAACCATCAATACTCACATTCAGAAGTTTCATCCTTTTGAAATTCTTTCTTTTTTAAAAGTCTTTCTCACTCATTAATCATATCAACATGTTCTGTGTATTTGTCAAATTCTTCAGCTGAGATAACCGCTATAAATATCCCAAGGATCTTAGGGATTTATAGCCTTCTGCCAGAAGCTTCACCTTTGATCAAAACTGGCATTCACCCAACTGATTTCTCAAGAAATGTCTCCAAATTACACAATTTTAAATAGCGCCAATGTGCACACGTGGCTCTACTCTGCACCACACAATTTCACCACACATTCAGCTACGATATGGCTAACATTTTGTAACATGTCATTGCTCAGTTTTAATTATTGATTTAGTTTGATTGTTTACAACTTTTCTGGTGCTTTGAAGTTTAAAGATCGGTCACTTTCATCGGGAAGCCCACTAAAGAGGAAATTACTCCAGGCTACTCACATCTCATCTCATGCATTTTAATTTAAAAGTGAGTCACAGGAGCGGGGCCCAGTGGCTCATGCCTATAATCCCAACACTTTGGGAGGCCAAGGTGGGAGGATCCCTTGAGCCCAGGAGTTCAAGACCACATTGAGCAACATAGGGAGAGCTCTAAAAAAGAAATTAAAAGTGAGTCACAGGTAAACTACTAACCAAAAGAAATGAATGGATTTTAGTTGTGTGAGTGTACATGTGGGTATATTTAGTGTGTAATTAGTAGTTCATATTTAATATTTTTTATTTTTCAGAAAAAATTTTTAAATTCTCTTCTATAGAACATGATGAAGATAATTATCACTGCCTTCAATTTCTTCCTGCAGAAACTAACAAGAATGGCAGAATTGCAATTTCTGTTCAGTATTTAAACAACTCTACCCTATAACTAATTAATCTATAGAATAAATACCATATGTAGATATATACATGTCCATGCTCATGGACAGAATCTATGACTACTTCAGATTTGTCCAATAAAAAAGTAAAAGTAAAATGTGTATCCTCTGTGGCATAGACTTTCCAACTTTGTTCTTTAGAACCCTATGGGATCCCCAGAAATGCCTTGCAGAGAGTAACTAGGCTGATACAATTTCCCTCATTCTTACTGCTAAGACCTTTACTATCTGCATGAAATACAAAAATATGAAGACACACACACACACCCTCTAGCTCTCTGTTCTATAAATATTGTAAATAATTGGAATAGATGTTTAGTCTAAAATGTCACATTTAAGTTGTTTTATCTTGCTCTTTTGGACTTTATTTTAAATGCTTCAAATAGATACCCTACAGTGAAGGAGGGAGAGACTGAAACGAACTTTTCTTCTGACTCTTTCTTATGGAATT
>NW_012103454.1:2867650-2869748 GCF_000951045.1 Mandrillus leucophaeus
AATCACTTGAACCCAGGAGATGGAAGTTGCAGCCAGCCGAGATCACGCCACTGCACTCCAGCCTGGGTGACAGAGTGAGACTTCATCTCAAAAAAAAGCAAATATAGCCAGGCATGGTGGCTCATACCTGTAATCCCAGCACTTTGGGAGGCCAAGGCGGGTGGATCACAAGGTCTAGAGATTGAGACCATCCTGGCCAACGTGGTAAAACCTCATCTTTACTAAAAATACAAAAATTAGCCGGGCATGGTGGCACATGCCTATAGTCCCAGCAACTAGGGAGGCTGATGCAGGAGAATTGCTTGAACACAGGAGGCAGAAGTTGCGATAAGCCGAGCTTGCGCCACTGCAGTCCAGCCTGGTGACAGAGCGGGACTCTTGTCTCAAAAAAATAAACAAAAAAAATCAAATATGTTGGTTCCCTTTGTTCAAAAATCAAGGTCAAAGTAAATGTAATTTTAAAACACAATGATTTTCAAAGTACAATACATTATTTTTGAAAACTGTTTGTATACTCTCTAATAAAAATCTAATAAAATGATTTTAAAAGAGAATCGCTCTTAAAAACAATTTAACAATTTAAAAAGATAAATACAATAAAAAAGATGAAAATATCAGCTCAGAATTTCACTAACAATAGAATATCCAAGTAAATAGCCAACCAGATTATAAAAATTTGATCAAATTTGTTAGAAATCAAAAATGCAAGTTAAAATAAATAAAATTCTTTACCTATTAAGTTGTTAAATAGAAAAATAATTATAATAGCACCATTGACCATTATGGGATAAGGGAATGGGTCTTGCACATCTCCAGTAGGAAGAAGAAATTAGTGCAATCTTCCCAGAATGGAATTTGGGAATATGATTTATCATCCTCTAAAATGTTTTTAATCTAAGTAATTAGGTTTTAGATTAATATGCTAAATAAAAATCATAGATCAGCAATATGAGCCTTACAGTGAGTTATGATCATGCCACTGCACTCCAGCAGCCTAGGTGACAGAGCAAGACCCTGCCTCTAAAAAAAAAAAAAAATCTGATTTTGAAGGATTATTTAGCATCATAGAAATGGATGGAAAAAATCAGAAAGCAAAATTGTGTTTTCACTACCCCACTTTTAATATGCATATGTTTATTCCTTAGGAAAAAGACTTGAAAAGAAACAATGAAATATCAAGAATTTTGTCAGTTTTCTATTGCTGTGTAACAAATTGCCCTTAAAACTTAGCATCTTAAAACAATACACATGTATTTTCTTACTGTTTTCGTGAGCCAAGAATCCAGGCAGGCACAGCTTAGCTGGTACCTCTATTTCAGAGTTTCCTCACAAGGATCAAGTTATTGACCAGGGCTGAAGTCTCCTCCAAAGGCTCCACTGAGGATAAATCCACTTTCAAGCTCACTTACATGGGTATTGTCAGGACTCATTTCCTTGAGGATTCTGGACTGAGGGTTCTTTGCTGGCTGTTGTCAGAAGCTACTCTCAGTTCCTTCCTAGATGGGCCACTTTAACGTACAACTTGCTTTATTAAAGCCAACAAGAGAGAGTATCACTAGCAAGACAGAAGTCACAGTCTTTCATTCCTTAATTGCAAAAGTAGCATCCCTTCAATATTACCATATTCTATTGGTTAGAAGCAAGTTACTCAAGGGGAAGAGAGTCTATAAAACTGTGAATGCCAGGTGGAGACCACTGAAGCCCCACAGAAGGGCCCACCACACTAGAGGATGCCTCATTGTCTTCTTCAAGTCTCCATTTTTACATATATCATATACATATTTCATACACAAGAAAATAATTGTTTGTAAGTAAATGTAATAAATTGGCTAATCTGTTAATAAAGCATTTACAAAACATGTAAGAAGAGTCATTTATATGGTTTGGCTGTGTCCCCACCCAAATCTCAATGAATTGCGGCTCCCATAACTCCCTCATGTTGTGGGAGGGACCTGGTGGGAGATAATTGCATCATGGGGGTGGTTTCCCCCACACTGTTTTCATGGTAGTAAATAATTTCATGAGATCTGATGGTTTTATAAGGGGATACCCCTTTCACTTGGTTCTCATTCTTCTCTTGTCTGCTGCCATGTGAGAC
>NW_012103454.1:2872188-2873670 GCF_000951045.1 Mandrillus leucophaeus
TTTGGACTTTATTTTAAATGCTTCAAATAGATACCCTACAGTGAAGGAGGGAGAGACTGAAACGAACTTTTCTTCTGACTCTTTCTTATGGAATTATCTTACAAGTGAATATCAAAAATAGGTACATCAGAAGCAGCCCAGATTCCTATGCTTTACAGAACAGCTGATGAGCCAGCTGCAATCCACCAGCTAAAGCATCCCATCCATCCATCCATCCATCCATCCCTTGACTCACTCATTTAACATTTATTGAATACCAGCAATGAGCTAGGCACTATCCTAGGCAAAGAATTGGAAATGAATCATAAGCAGTCCTCCAAGACCTCTAGAAATCCGGTCTAAGGTGCCTAAGCAGATACTTAAACGGATAAAGAAAATACAATGAGATGAGGGCCATGATGGAGCGATGCATAGTGTCTGAACAGGGACAAAGAAAGTTCAAGATAGCCCAGGTTTCCTGGAAGAGGCAATGCCTGACATAAACCCCAGCCAGAGAGTAGATGTTGACCAAGGGAAAAATTCAGCCCCAGTAAAAACTCCTGTACTGGTGGAAGAGTCCTGAAAAGAAAGTGCAGAGACAGTGGGAAAATAGAAGTATTAAGAGAAAATGGCTCTATAATTAAATTCCACCAGTTCCATATGCTAAACCATTTCTAAATGGTAGAAGAGAAGACCACACGCTTAATACCATCTGCCTAAGAACCAGATAAAGCACTCTATTGATTTTATAACCTTGAGCAAAT
The DNA here is from genome assembly GCF_000951045.1 of Mandrillus leucophaeus. Classification (NCBI taxonomy): domain Eukaryota; kingdom Metazoa; phylum Chordata; class Mammalia; order Primates; family Cercopithecidae; genus Mandrillus; species Mandrillus leucophaeus. Next base: position 2,872,932 of record NW_012103454.1, read on the forward strand.
AAATCTTTGAGACTTGTATTCATTTTTTATAAAAATTAGGAAATAATTACCTTACAGAATTGTAAGAATGAGTTAATGCACATAGCACATTATAAATATAGGCATCCCACCCTTGTTTGTCTACAACCTTCAATACCTAGAATAATACCAGACATAGGATATGGAGAAAAATCATGAAGAAAAAAGTGTTGGATATAAAGTCAGAAAACCCAAATTGGTCTTCAACTCCACCAATTACTAAGCTTGATAACTTCGGGTCAACTATGTACATTTTCTGAGCTGCATTTAATTTGATAAAGTAGAATAATAAAACCTCCTATGCCTACCTAGACAGGGTTGTTGTAAATATTAAGTGGGATATACATTATGATGCTAACATAAATAAAAAGCACCATACCCATGATCCATATTTAATAAACACTGTTTGACATTATATTTTTAGTAGATGGAATGTCAACAATGAATGTGCGTATGTGTGTATGTCTGTGTGTTTGTGCACATGTGTGTGTGTGAGAAAGAAAGAAGCTGATTTAAAAAAGTAAATATATTGGCCCGGCGGGGTGGCTCACGCCTCTAATCCTGGCACTTTGGGAGGCCAAGGCCAGCGGATCACAAGGTCAGGAGTTTGAGACCAGCCTGGTCAATATGGTGAAACCCCATCTCTACTAACAATACAAAAATTAGTTGGGTGTAGTAGCATGCACCTGTACTCCCAGCTACTCCGGAGGCTGAGGCAGGA
>NW_012103454.1:2875955-2878069 GCF_000951045.1 Mandrillus leucophaeus
TGCCTTTCACCTTCTACCATGATTGTGAGGCCTCCCTAGCCATGTGGAACTGTGAGTCCATTAAACTTCTTTCTTTTGTAACATGCTCAGTCTCAGGTATGTCTTTATCAGCAGCATGAAAACAGACTGATACAATCATGAAACTATGTATTATGATAATATCAAAGAAAATACTCTTATTTATAGGCTAGCTATCTATAGAAGCTTTACAAATTAAAGAAGAAAAGAAGAGAGGGAGAGAAAGGGGAGAAAAACAGCAATTTTGTTGCCAAACGCTTGGTGAACAGTTGGTTTAAAAAAATAATAATTATGTCATGACATTAGAGTATCTTTTAGCTATTCAGCCATAGAGAAACATAAAAAAGTCAAAAAATTACAAACGTCAAGTAAAAAAATTAAATATAACCTATGTAATTATTATTGCAAAATAAGAGTTCTGTCTGTACCATTATAATTAAGCTTATAATTATAAGCTTAATGAATAATGATATGGCAAAGGAATATTTTGAGACTTTGTTAACCAGTTATACTTAGACTCTCCATTGAAAAACTGGCAAAACAAACACCTTTTTAAAAATAAAATAGTCTAGTTATACTTGAACAAATTAGTAAAATGCAAATAACTTTCTCACCTCAGATATTCCCAAAATAAATTTATATAACTATATATATAGTTATATATAGTTTCCTCTCCCACAACTGTTATAAGGTGAATGAAATTACACAAATTGAATATGCTCTCCTCTTTGATTGAAATACGTCCTTATGCTGTATAAAACCTCTTGGGAAAAGAAAACAGAGCTGTCTGTGAAAATAAAAGACTTGTGTTTCAGGCCAGACAGTTTATCTGATTAAGAAAGGGAAGGAGGTTTATAATCAAAAACTAATTCTCCAGCACCACACCATAAGCTCTTCAAACAAGATTGGTGTCACTCCAGACTTCGTTCACAAAGGTGGAGAAGAGTTTTTCAATTCCTGGTGGTATAATCATTCTTGATTGCCACCTTTAGACTCAATCTTTTGCAAAATATGAGGAACAAAGAACACGTTAAACATACCTACAACAGAATTAACAGAATAGTGCAAGCAGCTCTACCTGCAATACACATGTAATTGGAAGCAATTTTGCTAAATATATAAAACTACAGGTTTGAAAACAAATGTATATACCCCTCTTAGTAATGTTTCTCCCCAAAGTATATGAAAAGCTAAATTCACCCAAACAAAATTTTAACATTAATGAAATAAGCTGATTGGAGATGCAATTTGCAAAAGAAAACAATCACTCCAAGAGGCGATAGTGAAATAAAAATTATTTAGTTTGATGTTGAATACAAAGTGGACTGTCTCCATAATGGATGAACAGGTATCAAAGATTCATTCTAAAATCTAAAATAAAGTTTCAGTTTCCTCTCTTGGGCTTTAAAAAAATACAACAACAGAAGTCAAAAATACAATGCGGCTCTGTGCCTCTTACCTACTAATAATATCTTTTGCTAATCAACATTAAAGATATTTAAGAAGTTAGAGTTCAGAGACCATAAGGAAATGACTCCTGTATTATAACCAAGCCAAAGAGTTATTTTATCTTTATCTCAGCAATAACATGCAAAGCCTTTTTCTAATGTCTAATGTTTCTCCTAACTTGCCTTTCTTCCCTTGAGTTTGCTTTGGGGTGAGAATTTTTGTTTTATGTAAGCAAAATGAGATTGAATCATTATCAAAGCAGCAACTGTAGTTTCTCAGCCTAGTCACCATACTAGCCACAGAAATTCCAAATGGTTGAACTGAGATGGGAAATGAAGTTCGCAACTGGAGTCAGGACATCAATTGCGTTTAAAGATTCAAGTTTTCCTTTATAAGGATTTATCAGTGACAGGACATGATTTATGACAAATTAAGATTTAGGTCAACAGTATTCAAATCTTACCAACAAGAACTGTATCAACATATAGTTAGAGAGTAAAAAGAGGAATTACAGTATATTTTACATTAACTAACTCTCAAAATTCCTTATTCTATCACCAGGAGGCCTAATTCTGACCAGTTTCATGTCCCTACCCACTAGGCTCAGCAATATCTCTATTTCCCAAATATTTCCCAGGCATTTGGAC
>NW_012103454.1:2879294-2887877 GCF_000951045.1 Mandrillus leucophaeus
AATATGTATATATAATACATATATGTAATACATATATACATAATACATATATATAAAATACATATACATAATACGTATACATATACACATAATACGTATATATAATACATAATGTGTATATATACACACACACACACACACACACAAAAACACACACTGAAATATTACTCAGCCATAAAAAGAATGAAACTCTGTCATTTGCCGCAATATGGATGGAACTGGAGGTCACTGTGTTAAGTGAAATAAGTCAGACACAGAAATACAAATATTGCATGTTCTCACTCATAGTTGGGAGATAAAAAAGTGGAACTCACAGAGATAGGGTAAAACAGTGGATATCAGAGGCTGGAAAGTGAAAAGGATAGAAGAGATGAAGAGAAGTTGGCTAAGGGGTACAAAAATACAGTTAGATAGAAGGAATAAGTTCTAATATTCAATAGCACAGTGGAAAAATTACAGTAAACAATAATTTATTGTATATTTCAAAATAGCTAGAAGAGAATAATTAAAATATTCCCAACACAAAGAAAATATAAATATTCGAGGTGACAGATATCCCAACTGTCCTGATTTGACTGGAACATACTGTATACAGGTATCAAAACATCACAGGTACCCTAAAAATATATACAACTATTACATATCAATAAAAGAGAACTTGGCAGACATGTGGATTATTTAGAAAATACTAAGACTCAAATATAACTCCAGTGGATTATAATCAACAGTGCTTTAGAGTCAGCCTTATATTTTAGTTTGGGTTTCCAAACAAGCATAACCTAAGACAAGCCTTTGCTCCTGGATAGTGTATTGGAGGACGTAAGGCGAGAGAACTAGAATTGGAGGAGATTGGAAAGAATGAAGTGTTGCACTGGTTACTACTATGGATGTCCTACGTCTCAATACCCTCGGCAAGAGGGTTGCCACATTTACCAAATAAAAATACCCAACTCCCAGGTGTGACGGCTCATGCCTGTAACCCCATCATTTTGAGAGGCCAAGGTGGGTGGATCACTTGAGCTCAGGAGTTCGAGACCAGTCTGGCCAACATGGTGAAACCCCCATCTCTACTAAAAATACAAAAATTATCTTGGCCTGGTGGCACATACCTATCGTCCCAGCTACTCGGAAGGCTGAGATGGGAGAACCACCTGAGCCCAGTAAGTCAAGGCTGCAGTGCACTCCAGCCTGGGCAACAGAGCTAGACCCCGTCTCAAATCAAACAAAAAAATAAACAAAATTACCCAACACGCAGATAAATTTGCATGTCAGCTAAATAAGGAATACATTTTAATAGTATATCTCAAGCAATATTTGGGACATATTTATACTTTATTGTTGTTTACCTGACATTCAAATTTTCCTAGGCATCTTGTATTTTACCTGGTAACCTAACTGGGAACTCTCCGAGGTACTACATATAATGTGCCTCTGATTACCCACCCAAAGATGTGAAAACCAAGGATATTTATCCCCTGGCTCCCACCCGCCTTGGTCCAAGTTCACAGGGGTGGAGGGGAGAAGCCAACAGGAAAAAAACAAAAGATAAGCAAGGCAGCTGAAGCCGGGTGCTGTGAGGCTGCGTCTGCAGCAACACTGTTCATCGCTGCAGCAACAGCTGGAGCAAAAATGTGAGCCACTATAAAGTTCGTTCCGTATAAAAAGAAGTCTAGCACACCCTCTACTGAAATTGCAATGGGAAATTTTCGCTTTTTTTGACGGTGGGGGCAGAATATGCCTCGAAAATTAGCGCCACCATTCTTACCTCTCTCCATTCTAGTAACAGATGGCAAAAGCCGATTTTCTTTTTTATTGAACCAGCGTGTAGGAAATGGAGATAAGAAACAGCAGTAACACGAACACAACATTTCATCATGCTTTTAACCTCAGGTGAGTAAGACCTGTTCAACAAGAGCACACGAAGCAAAGCCACACCGATTCCGACAGCTTTTCTGAACGAACAAAATCACCATAAGCCGTCATTAACAGATGCCAGTGGCTATCACTTCATGCTGAATGTTCACTGTGCTGCAATGTGACAAGCAACAGAGGTTCTATCTGGATCCCAGCAACGATAAACAGGAGCTAACTGGATACTTTGCTTCTCCCAGGATAGATCATGCCATTAAAGAAAAGAGCTTTCTAACCACTCGGCAAGAATTCCAATGTGAAATTCCCCCTAAACAAACACCGAAGTGCAAATCACATCTGAAGAGAAGCTGAAAGGTTTGCATATATGAATTTTGTCCAAACCAACTGACACTGTCTCAGGATGTCAAGTTCCAACGCACTCTTAATTGGTGGATAGGAACTGAATTTGAGATCCTCATCTTTTGACCTTTGCCAAGAGCTTATGATTTTTGCTTATTTCCATTTGATTTCAAACTGTTAATAATTCTCAGGAGAAAATAGCATAAAATTTCACATTTCAAGGAATTATTATGTTTTGAACATTTGTATCTGCTGACCTTTAAAATAATCCAGTTTAAAACTCATTGGAGTTTTTCGGCAGGATTTTTAAGCAGTGGCATTTGCTTATTACAAACACTTCTGATCGTCTGGTCTGGAGGGTTGAGAGGGAAAGAAAGCACATTTAATATTCTTAGAGTAGATTTACTGGCAACATTTGGCCCTGTACACTTTTTCTTTTTTATAATTTATCACAATAGAGAATGATTTTGTAAATGACAATGGCAGGATGGATTTCAAAAGTTCTAACCCCTGATACACTGGTAATCAAAAGACGTTGGTAGAAAAATCATACCAACAGAAGTAAAATTTTCCCCACAGTCAGACTACAATAACCTTATCATCCTGAATGCTGTCATTTTTACATTGTCCTATGAGTCCATCCACTCATCTTTTCCCCATTCAGGAGGTGAGTTTGTTCACCTCTGTGGCCTCTGTTTGGGCATAGTATTCACCTGGAGTGCGGCGTGTTAATACAGACAGGTGCCTGCAAAGCACCAAGAAGAGTCTCCTTGTTTTGGACTTTGTTATCGAAGTCAACAGGTCTTGAGTTTACTCTCTGTAGAGTTTACCATCTACATTGTCAGAAAAATTCCATGGGGAACTAAGCCTATTAGCACATCACTTCAGAGAGGAAGTTAGGAAGGTGCAGAGGATAGTGGGGCTGCTAATAAGGGGAAAGGTTTTTTGGCATAAGAAAGGAAATTACACATTTAATGAACACTATGGGCTAAATTCCTGTCCTTCGGATTATCTCAAACTGGAAAACCAAGAAAAATCACTGTGCTAGAACTGTTTTTCCATCTCAGAGAAAACACACAGCGTAGGCTTTGAAATAAATTCAGGATTATTTCCAACTTGAAGGGTTTCTCCAATTATTCCAAATTTTAGGTGTCATAGGACCAGAGGTCAAGGAGATAGTCATGTTAGATATCAGCCTTTTTCTATTTTTAATATTCACTTAGAGCCCCAGAGGCAGAATGGAAACTACGAGAAGTTTCATTCATGATTTTTATTTATTGAAAAGTAAAGCTTATGCTTTTATGTCTAATCCCACACAAATTGCCTCCTACATATCATTTCTGATCATCTAAAACCAAGGAAGATCATGATCAACTATTGTTTTACAGGTGAGTAAACTGAAACAGGGGCTTCCTTCTAGTTATTACTTATTGATCGAGCTGGAACTTGTACCTAAATCCTGAACCTAAAGTTGACCCACAACCCCTCTGATTTCCTTCCACCTCTAGCCAGGATTTCTTTCTGGCCCATTGTATTCATCTTACATCCCACAGACCCATTTGGCCTATCAATAAAAGGAAAGCTAGAATTCAACAGAAGACCCCTCTCCCCATTTGAGGTCTAATGGACCATTCCAGTGTTCCATGAATTTTTAACATCTGCCCAGACTTTCAAGGTAAAGACATCCCTTTCTGTCCTTTTGTGTAACTGTGCTGTCTGTCTTCCCCAAGGGATTCTAAACAAGATGAAGATTGAAGGCATCTGTGGCAAAGTCTTTGTGTTTCCAAGCTCCTGGTTCATACTGGAATTCAGTAATATGGATGGAATACACACATAAAACTAAAAATGAAGTAGGTGTAGAGAAAGAGTGGATTCATTGAGGAAATTTTGACAAAAAGACAAGGGGAGTTTTGGTGGGGGTAAGATATATTGAGGGTAAGATTTAAGAATATAAAGAAGAGGGAGCTTCTTATGATGGCTCACTGTTGCCTTTAGGGTATCATGAGGTGAAAGGCACTGCATATATGACCCACGTCATGAAACCAGAGCCAGGGAGGTACACACAGTGGTGCACACCTGTAATCCCAGTTGCTTGGGAGGCTCAGGTGGAAAGACTGCTCGAGCTCAGAGGTTTGAGACTAGCCTGAGCAACATAGTGAGACACCATCTCTCCTCTCCTCTCCTCTCACTTTGGGGTTCACCTGCCCTCCCTCCCCTCTTCTATACCCTTGCAGATAACACCTAAATTGAACAACTCTGCCGCAACTTCCTGGTGTCCTTGAGAGAGTTGGGATTGTCAGCAAACTCTCACTCTGCCAATAATACCCTGTCCATCGTCTCTGTAAGGCTGCTAATGGGTTCCAGACAGGACTTGAATCTGCAGAAATAATTCCTTCATGTTATTCCTTACAAAGACCTGCGCTGTGTTCTGGGGAGTGGAAGAAAAGGTGCTGAGTCCCATGTTCGCTCCTAACCCTTCTTTTTTTTATTACCAGCACTCCTCCGCTTTAGCTGGAAAGCTGTTTAGCCTATGGGTGAGAGTAAAAGGTTGGGAGATGGGTTAAGGAAGTGTGGATGTGCTAGCAGCTCACCTTCAATTTTGTGTGTGTGTGTGTGCATGTTACAACTAAGAAATGGCCCACCACAATTTGAGAATACGGGGTAAGAATTTGGTATTTTTCTCCTCCATCTTGAACTGAGAATTGCCCCCTCTCCAAGCCCAAAGAAAATGATCATAGAAGAAAGCAGATGGTGACCAATAGCTTGAATTATTGTCGTGCCCAATTTGAATGGCCTCCCTGAAAGTTAGCTCTCGAAACTCCTACCTAGTATATCCATGTTCTCTGCTTTTCCTGATCCACATGCTTCTCTCCAAATTTTATTTCTCAGGTCATGGGCTGATTCTGCCTCATGATTGTGGATTAGCTGGTTCCAAACAGGAAAAATGAATAGGAAATTCTATCTACAGCTCCTAGTTTGTGCCTGCTCAGTTCCCGAGTCAAGCTGGCTAACATAGATTCATAAAGGGAGAGAAATGGGGAAAGAGAATTAGGAGACAGACAGTGGACAGGATCAGAAGGGTTTGAAATAAGTCTAATATATGGTAAAAGATAATGTTTAATAGATTGAATGGGATCAAATTATGGATGACTTTGAAGAACCATTTTTATTGTTGAGACATAATATAGCAGGCAATGGAACCTATGGTAGGTTTGCAGAAGAGAAGTGATGTGATCAAATGTTGTTTTAGGGCTATCAGTTCAAAGTTCAGTTGGAAGGGAAGTGCCCAGAGACGTCAACTTTCCAGGTGATTTTATCTATTGTGTTTGTCACTTGTCAAAATACCGCTTCATGACTTGAAGCACACATCAGCAAATCTTTATACCAGAAACCTGAACCAAAGTTTCCTAATTCACCCACTGTGGATAATAATTTATAATAGACAGGTAGAAAATAACGTTAACACTCTTTCTTCATAGGAAGGACTAAGCTGATATATAAAACTATCCACGGTTTGATTTTTTTTCACCCAGGCTGGAGTGCAGTGGCGTGAACATGGCTCATTACAGCCTCAACCTCCCAGGCTCAATGAATCCTCCCATCTCAGCCTCCTAAGTAACTGGGACTACAGGCACATGCCACCGCACTCACCTAGTTTTTGTTTTTGTTTTATGTAGAGATGATGTCTCACTGTGTTGCCCAGATGGATCTTGAATTCCTGTCCTCAAGTGATCCTTCCACCTTGGCCTCCCAAAGTGCTGGGAGGCTGGGAGACTCACGCCACCATGACAGGCCTGGTTAATATTACCCTTATTTATGGGGTGGTTATCCTCCTAAACTAATAAGAGGTCATTTTCATTTCGTATTTCCTATGCCAACTCACAAACATATTTATAGCTTCACCCATCCTGGCAAGATGACTCCCGTTACAATAAAAAAGCTGTTTCTCCTTCTATTTAAGATCAGTCCATCTGAGTATAGTGAAAAAGACTATTGACCTGAGATAGACAGTCTGCAGTATTGAAAGCCCATTTGAAGTCATTATCAAAAATGGATTATGAAAACAACAAATCTTGTTGTATGACATTCTCCAAAAGTGTTCTCCTATTCAGATGCAAATGCAGGAAAACATGCATACAGGGTTCATCTTCAGCTAGGTTTTGCCAGACAGGTGAACCAGAATGTTAGATGTGGGTGGGGATTAAATGTATTAAATGTGGCAGAGAGAGAAGACTGGAAGAAAATAGACAATATGTGGATTGAAGGTTCAGATGAGGTCAAAGAATTATTGGAGTAAGGAAAGCTGAATAAGTTCACTGGAGAGAGAAGAGGTTGTGACGACAGAGTAGGATATTTGAATTAATGAGCTGGTAGGTGAAAATGTTTATTCTCCTACTTAAGATGAGTGGCCTGTGTATGGAAGCCACTGGCTCAGGTACAGAGGAGGAGATGGTGACAGGAGATGAAGAGGGTCCCAAATGAATAGGCCATGCCATTAGCTGTTCCATCCACGTGAATACCAGAGCCAGTCGGGATGATGGCAGCGATCAAGATGGAAAGAAGGCCTGTCATACAGATGCCGATGTCTTAAATAACTAAGGGAAAGTGAACTACAAGCATCATTTAAATATCCCAAAGCTTGCCTTTGAGTCTACTTCCTTTGACGTTCCCGGGATTCCAAAAGAATATTTAATTTATTCTGATTTATTTATTTTATTTAATTAAACTGAGACCATTTTATTTCTTAATTTAGTAAATGCCAAGTTTTCATAAGCACCACACTATTTAGTCTAGATACATCTACACTCTATAAGAGACTACCAAGATGGAAATAAGAAAATTTCTTTTTCAAGATGAGTTCTATCTACATAATGGCCAATATCCTAAATAAGACCACCCATTATTAATCTTAAAACAAATACTGTCTTTTAACACATCAATCACTTTACAAACACCCTCACATCCAAAGGTGCTGGAGGCATTGTTTTCTTAGCAAAGGCTTTCTACCTAAAAACCCAACTATTAAGGAGGAAACAAACTCAAGAGATAGCCACAAATCCTGAGTAAAACAATATTGATATAAATGTGGGATGGAATTAATGCAACCCCTGCCTTAGTATTAATCATTAAACGGGAGAGTGTAAAAGAGAGGAAATCCAAAATGTTTAAATTCTGAGGTGTTGACCCTCAATTATGAATGGGTTTTTGTGATTAAGTAAAACAAAGTTGATCCTAATGCTAAGAATATTGGGTATGTTCTTTTTACATTCAGTTCGAATCTAACTCTGTCTAATTTAGAACCATAAATAAATTCTCTCAAATATATTTGAGGTTATCATAGAGCCTGCAGGACTGATTTGCAGCTCATGGCTGAACTAGAGAAAGATGATATTTTCAATTTTGGATAATTTTACAAGAAGCAGAGCAGAGGAAACATTCTTTTGGAAATACTCCTTCCTAATTATTGTTATCTGACCAAACGAAACAATACAGTTAGACCAAATGATGCAAAATGTAAATGACAAGGACTCCAGTCCTCGTCTCTAAAGCAGCAAAGCTGTTGGCTTCCTAGTAAGGAGCTGATAAATATGTGTGCCAAACCTAAACAGTCATCATCTTTTCCTATTCATCAGACATTGATAAGTATATATCTCTGGTCTCTCTTGTTTCTGTCTTTAAAAAAAAAAATGCTTCCTTAAAATTTTCAAAGTGTATAACTTACTTTCTAAAATTATAATGGCATTCTAATTTGGTATAAATTTTTCTAGGGTTCTTAAATTATAGAAAATGAGAAATAGTTATTTCAACAAAACTGATTGAATACTGCCAAGTGGTTTCAAACCTTGCTGGACCAAAAGGCCCTAGAACTAGTTATGACTTGAAGTAAGAGATCAAAATATCAAGGTAAATGAAAGATTTCACCAAACAGTTATCAAATGCTTCTTAAGAATAGATAATGACACCTTTCAAGTCTTTATATTTAAGTACCGGGAAAGATAAAATAAAAACACCTAGCATTTAACAGAAAGTAAATACATATGCAATTAGAGAAGTCATTAGTACTGGAATGGTAAAGTGTCCTTACAGAAAACATGAAATACTTCTAAAGTTGAGAGAGAATAAAGATTGGAAAAGAAAAATAAATTTTACAATTCTGCATCATACCTCTATTAGCTGTATTTTTTGCTTTTTTTAGTTGATCTTTCTCCTTCTGGGCACATAGAAGCTTATATCATATATCCACATATAAACATGCAAATTTAGATACAAGACATTTGGCCAGATAAGTTACAGTACACTGTATTTAGTTAATTTATTTTGAAAGACTGCCAAATAATGTGAAGTAAAGAACTAGACTGTTGGAATGATTAT
>NW_012103454.1:2888987-2892588 GCF_000951045.1 Mandrillus leucophaeus
CCACATGTCCCATAGAAGTGATATGGATGGTATGACCCACATGGACGCCACACACACAGTGAATTTGCACTACAGTTGAGGAACACTGAGTTTAGGATGCCCACTACTATTAAAGCAAGCAGTAAGCAATCACGTTCTTTGTCTAGAAGAAGAAACTACCTCATCTCTCAAATTTATCCAAGTGCATAAATAACTGAGAAGTGGCTCAGGTAAAAGGATGTTCAGAGATTTGCAGTTTTGACATACCCAGCAAGACATGTGGAAGTACTGTATCTCCATATGGTCATATGATTTGGTTATGGATCTCAGCTTTCATTTTTTTCTTAGGGAAGTTCCTCAGGGATGATCCAGTGGTTTGCCTATATCAAATCCATTGAAACAGATTGTACAACTTGACAAAAAAATGAATAAATGCATAAGAGATATACATAGATAGACTTTGTTTCTCTCTTATTTTCTTACAATAAATTTTGAAGTCAATAACTTAGCCTTATTTAAAGCTAGTGATCACATATGTTTGGAAATTTTATAATTTGTCATTTATGAGGTCTAGTGAGGTGAACTATTTATTTCAAACGCTATATACTAACTGGGTTCTGTGGGAATATGAATGCCATAATCAGAACAATATATTCAATTATTTAGGTAATCTAGCATATAACTTTATGTTTTTACTTTAAAAAAATGTTTCCTTAAAATTATCTAAGTGTATAATTTACTTCCTAAAATTGGAAAGGCAATTTTAAATACAATAAAATGTAAGATGATACTGTTTCAGGGGACTTTCAGTTTTGGAGAAGATGGAGGAAAACACAAGGGAATTATTCTCCCTGAAAAAAATACAAAAATATATGGAACAAAGTTGGCAAGACACTGTATATCAGGCAATGAAGGACAATGATCCTTGAAAGAGGTGAAACCTATGACTGTCCCAGTGTACTGCCATGAAATAGTTTCCAAGTTACATGCAGAGAGCAGAAACCCAACTGGAGCCCAGTAGACTCTCTGAGTTGAGGATTTGGAGATGACAGTCCAGGAAAACCAAAATAGCAAGAGGTCTTGGGACACAGTGCCAAAGAAAAGAAAGCGGCATGAAGAGAGAATTCCAGCGATCTGGTAAGGTCTCCCTTGAGTATTCAGCTGAGTACTGAGCAGCGAAATGCACAAAAGGAAGCACATGAGGCTAGGAAAAGAAATACACCTAAGAATAGGTGTTAGAATAGGCCTAAGAATAGTGGTTATTTCCATCAGTCAGGCCTCAATAATCATGTGACATTGAGTAGAATACACACAGAAAGGCCTTTGTCAGTGTGGGGGAATATTTAGACTTAATTGCTGCGCGATTCTCCATGCACTGATCCAGTTCTATTGAAGAAACTGCAAAAGTGATATCTAAGAGGATCTATTTCCATAACAAATTTATCCTTCATCCAGTTAGGTAAAATTCACAATATTTGGCATCTAATAAAAAAAAACTATCAGGCACATAAAGAAGCAGTAAAAAATAAAATAAAAAAAAAAAAACACCAAAATGAGGATAAAAATTCATCTACAGTGACCCAGAACTGACACAGAATTTAGAATTAGCACATATGGGCATTAAAATGGTATACTTGTATTTTATATATCCAAAAGGCAAAGTACAGACACAGAAGATACAAAAATAAACCCAAATTGAATTTCTAGAGATGAAAACTGCAATGTATGAGAGAGAAAATACATGAATAGAATTAACAGAAGATTACACAGAAGAAATTAATAGTGAACTTTGAGACACAGTAATAGACACTATGTAAAATGAAGCACAGAGAGAATTTTTTAAAGGGAATAAACAGTAAGATATTGTTCAACTATAGCCAAATATACATTTAACTACCATCCTCAAAGGGGTTGGAGACTCAGAAAAAAATATTTAAAGAAATTACACCCAAAATTTTTTCAAATTTGTAAACCCACAAATCCAAGAATCCCAATGAACCCCAACTACAAGAAACATGATGGAAACTGCACACATGTGCATCAATACCAGATTGCTCAAATCAAGCGACACAGAGAAAAATCTTAAAATCAAACAGAACAAACAGTATGTTATATACGAAGGAACAAAGAAAAGAACATTAGATTTCCAGTGAGAAACAATGTACAAGAGAAGACAATTGAGAAATATCTTTGAAGTACTAAAGAAAATTAAAATTTCAATTCATAATTCTATATTCAGTGAAAATACCTTTCAAAAATCATGGCAAAATGAAAAAGTTTTTAGACATACAAAAACTAAAATTATTCAGGACCAGCAAGCAATCTGACCCACAAAAAATGTTAAGGGAAAGTAGAAAAAAAATTATACAAGAAAAAAATTATTGACCTACACAAAGTAATGAAGAGCATTAGAAATGGAAATCATGTGGATAAGTAAAAACATTACTATTTATATCTCTTGTTATGTAAGGTCTCTTTAAAAGATAACTGGCATTAACAAAAATGATAAAATGTAGTGTGGAATTTCTAACATATAAAAACAAGATGTATAATAATAATAGGGTAAAGTTCAGGATGGGAGAAATGGGTGTTTACCATTGTGTACCCCATGTGAAATGGTATAATATTACTTGAAGGTAGACTGTAATAAGTTAAAGATGTATAACATAAACCCCAGAGTAAGCACCAGAATAACAGAACAGTGAATTACACATGATAAATCAACAAAGGAGATGGAATGATAAAAAATATTCACTTAATTCAAAATAAGGAAGGAAAAGAGGAAAAAAGGACAAAGAACAGATGGACCAATAGAAACAAATAGCAAGAATATAGACTTAGCCCTGACCATATTGATAATAATATTAAGTATAAATGGTCTAAATAGTCTAAGTAAAAGCTGAAGATTGTCAGATCAGATAAAAATGCAAGATCCAACTCTACAGTGCCTGCAAAAAAACATACTTCAAAAATGAAGACACAAATAGAAAGAAACTGCCTCATTCTGACAAAGGACACATATGAAAGTAACTACAACTGACATCCTTAACAGTGAAAGACTGAATGATTTCCCCATGAGGTCAGGAAGAAAAAAAGGAGGCCCAGCCTTATCATTTCAGTTAAACATTGTATGAGAATTTCTAGCTACATTGGAAGGGTTATAAAAGGTATATGCATTAAAACAAAAAAGTAAAACATTTTATTTACAGATGGCACATCAACTATGTAGAAAATCTAATGGAAGGTTCAAAAAAGATATGAGAACACTAACAAATTTGCAGGATACAAGATCAATTTTAAAATCTATTTCTATTTAATAACATAAAACAAGCAGAAATTGACATTTAAAAACATTATTTACAATAGCAACAAAAATATGAAATAGAGATAAATCTGATAACCATTTGAAAGATCGATACACTAAAAACTGTAAAACATCAGTGACAGAAATTCTAAATAAATTGAGACAAATTGTGTTCATGGGTCACAAGACTCGGTATTGGTAAGATGCCAGTTTTTTCCTTTTTTTTTTAAGACGGAGTCTCACTCTGTCTCCCAAGCAGGAGTGCAATGGCACAATCTTGGCTCACTGCAATCTCTGCCTCCAGGGTTCAAGCAATTC
>NW_012103454.1:2894186-2896137 GCF_000951045.1 Mandrillus leucophaeus
GATGCTACTTCTTATTAAAAGTAGATATTTTAAAATGTAAAGAAGATAATAAAAATGATGCTTGTATGGAAACTTCACTTGGTCATCAAACTTCAAGGATTCTGTTTTCTACATAGTAACTAAAATAAGAATGAATTAATTATAATGATAAAAAAATTTACTTTATGTTCTAACACTTCTCAGTATTAATGGTTTAAGTAGCCAAAGGTATAAATAATTAAGAGACCTCATTTAAAGGTGCCTCTTTTTATCCAACACTGCATTTTAAGTAAATTTAGACAATGTAAAAAGTGATAATAAGAAGAAATTAAAAGTTGGGTGTACATGGTTAAACTGAAGATGCCAAATATGAACCTAAACCTCCTCCAGTATTATTAAGCCATTATTAATCCATTCCATCACACCCTAAACTTTTTTTTACCCTTCCGCCCCGGCCCATTTTATACACTTTTTTACTTCTGTTCTCTCACCTATCCTCTTCCATTTTCTTCTGTATTGTTTCTTTTCTCATCTCTCTTTGTCTCCATATTTCACTCATTGTTGCTCCCTCTGTTTGTTTCTTCTATCAGAAAAAAAAAAAAATTAAATTCAATGTGAGTTGGGTTTTTTCCAGAAAGAGAAATATTAAAGGTTTGGTTCATTTTTCAAACTAAAAAAAAAAAAAAAGAGTATAAAATTCTAAACCTAGCAATGATAAAGTATAGATTTCAACAGGGATAGAAGAAGCAGAAATATTCAGAGACCAAGAGACGTATAAAGAGAAAAAATTAAGAAGAACAAGAAGGAAGGAAAGGAGGGAGAGAGGAATGGAAAGGGAGGGATCAGGACGGAGACGGGAGAAGAAGGGGGAAGACAAGGAAGAAAGAGAGAGAAGAGAAGATAGGTAAGAGATCATGGAGAAAAGTCAGTAGGTTTAGTCACTAATGGCAATGTCTAATTGCTGAGATACCCTTTGCAAATTAACTTAGCTCTCCCATTCAGAACTTTCCTTTCTAATGGTTGTGGCAAAGTCCTCTAGAAGTTACTAGGTTGCCCTGCCTTTGTACTTTGAAAGATTATAGTTGTCTCATTTTACAGCATGTCAAAACAAGGTTTGGTATTAATATTGATTTATTTTTCTGAGTCATTTTTGCAATGATCCAGATTGTGCTTTTTCTGCTTTTGGTTGTTATTGAGGGAGAAGCATTTATTTCATCTAATGTGTATCTGTAAAAGTTTTCACTCATACACAAAAGCATAAATCACTACAGTTACTTGCACACTTTTAAAATAAATTTCAGAAGCTCTTTTTCCAAATGGAACAAACCACCTGGGATTGAAAGGAGACCATGAGCCTTGGGTTGGAAGACACTTTTATCTTGATGTCATGTGTAATGAAAATAAACTCAAAGCAAACGTTGATCTCCTTGGCAAAAATTCCCCCATGTCCTGTGATCCATAGGTCTCAACTTGGTGACAATCATGGCAGTGCAGTGGGGAATGAGCAGGACAGAATGGAGGGAATGAGGTAATAATATAATTCATCTCCTCCCTAACCTGTGATGGAGTTCCTGCCTTTGGTGAAGATTTCTTTGATAATAGTACCATCATCAAAACCAAGTACAAAAAAGAGAGCATGAAGCTCAAGGAAAATCCTCCATTAAATAACATTTTCTTATCAGGAATTAACCCCCCACAACTCAGAAGTACCGAGCATTTTGTTAGCAATTTACATTATCTGCAAAATCAGACACAAAGTAACTGTCAGTACCATTATCCGCAGGTAATAGTTCTAGATCATTCGCAGGTGGGGCAATAAGTCTATGGATTATAAGATTGTTAGATTAGACAGGTATTAAATCATCTCTGTGCAGTTGAAATGATAGTTATTACTAGGACAGCTGAAAAGAGAAAACAGTTTAGTAGGTTTTGAAGGGCAGAGAATTGACTAGAAAAAGGATAAGGCATCTAA
>NW_012103454.1:2896572-2901196 GCF_000951045.1 Mandrillus leucophaeus
GGTGTTAACAGTTCTGACTACTCTTGCTGAGCGAGGCTACCCCATAGGCAATGTACTGACAGTAGCAGCTCAGGGCAGTTTTGCAGTCATATTTATACCTACTTTTAATTACATGTAGATTAAGTGGAAGTTTATGCAGAAATTTGAGTTGTCAGGTCATTGCCATGGAAACGGGTTGTAATGCCTGAGTGTTGCCATGGCAATGGTAAACTGACATGGCACACTGGTGACTGTATCTTATAGAAAGCTGCTTCTGTCTCATTTTTCTTAGTTAGTCCTCAATTTGGTCCACTGTCTGAGCCCTGCCTCCAGAGTCAAGTCCCAACTCCTACCTCAATCTGACAGATGCCATCAGGATTGCAATCCCCCAAAAATACAATCCTATGCTTGGCCAAATGAAAATGTGTTCAGCAGTATTAAGAATGTAAGCTTGCCAAACTGCAATGCCATGAGAGCTTCACTTTCTATAATGGCCAGTTTTTATTGAATAGTGACTTTTTCAACATTTTAGTACGATTTTTGATGTCTATTTGTGAAGGAATAAAAGTCCCTGTGATGCCCCAATAATTTGCTGGTATCCTTATGACACCAATATTGCATTTCATAATATAAATCCTCAAGAGTTTCTGAATTTTCTTCTTCCTTCACTCTTGGCTTTTATAATGCATAATTCTGGCTCTCACATTTTTATAACCACTCCTGCACACCTTTGACTAGTTTCTTTTTCTTTTCTCGTGGACAGCTCAAGACTGTATCACAATGTCTCATATGGTCAGCAACTAAGAAACTAAGATGGAAGAAAACTATGAAAGGTAACAGATCAAGTCATTAGTCCATAAGCTAATGGAAATCAAGGAGCTGTAGATTATGGAGGTCAGATTAAGAGCCATGATGCTCAACTTGAGAGTTAAGCAAGAGTTGAAAAAGGAAGGCAAAACCGGTAGTCAAAATAACAAAGAGAAAGAAATGACGTTATAAAAGTAAAGATATTTGAATAGGTAATGAATGTAGATTGAGGAGCAAAGGACTTTTCTGACAACTTCAAAGCCCTCTGTTCTCCTTATCTTATAATCTCTTCTTTAATGAGCTCATGTATTTCCACAGTTTCAATCCTTATCTCTAATCTATTTATAGTTACAGTTCTACCCACCTACTTAAACTAAATTCTCTATCTCCATTATCACACATTTCAACTTAATATGTTTGAATCTAACTTCATCATCTTTCTTCCTAAATCAGTCTCTAACACCCAATTCCCTATTTTCAGGTCAGTGATACTAGAATTTTTATAAGACACCTGCATTACATCCTCTACTTTAATCTGTCATAAATTTTGTCGATTTTTCTCCCAAAATAGTTCTCATGTCTGACTTGCTTTGTCCATTTCCACACCCATCACCGCAGTGAGGCCTTCATTTCCTTACTTCCAGACAACTACATGGCCTCCTATTTGATGTCTCCAGCTCTGTCTGGTTTTACTTCCCATTCAAATCGGCACATAGCACAAGACTGATCCTGAGAAAACATTAATTATCTTCAAGACTTGCTTGTCCAAGAACAGCCCAATCACGCTCAAAGCCTTCATTTATAGTTCAATACATTCCACAATTTGTGCAATTTTTATCTGTATTATTCTACCACATTTTCTCTTTTCCAGGAAAGCCTTGCTGTCCCCACTTAAATAATTATTTCTACCTTTCTTATTTTGTCATGCTCCTATTGTAACCCAGATTCCTCTCTTTTTTTTCCTGACTTCATCAAAGATATAAATCCTTCAAGTTTCAGCTCAAGACACATCTATTCTAGAAAGACATCATGCCAATTAAGAATCATTAGAGGGAACTTAGGTTATCACATTCTCAGATACGCTCTGGGTTATCTTGAAGGTCAGTGTTTGAACAGCCAGTGAAGAATGTATAACATCACTTCTACTTCAAAATAATAGGATGGTTAAACCAATGAAGTGTGGTTCTTCACCCAAATTAATCTGGAAAGTAAATTTTTACGACATTTTGTAAGTTAAAACCTGCACGTTATGCACATGTACCCTAGAACTTAAAGTATAATAATAAAAAATAATTTAAAACAAAAACAAACAAAAAAAAAGTATTGAAATTTTAATCTTTAAAATTTAGTCATTATTTTACAATTAAAAATCAATTTTAACAAGATAAAATCATCATAAAACATCGCATTTCTAAGTAGAGCTGAAGGAATATAACTGTTTGTTTTTATCTGAAAGAAAAATGAATTGTAAGAATATAAAGTAGAGGGGAAGCTAAGATTGTAGAAATTTCTGGTTGTTAGCTTAAGAACTTGGACTTTATTCTCCTAGTCATAGATATTGAAGGTGTTTGAACAAAAGACATGTTAAAAAAATGTTTAAGATTTTTCTTTTCAAGAACAATGTGATCTAGAACAGATTAGAAAAAGAAAATTGTGTGTAGGCAGGGGATCCAGTTAAGAGGTTGTCACCACAGTAAGGTGAGGAGTGACTGATGTGTGAACAGGAAATAGAAATAGTGTGAATGACAAGGGAGATAGAATCTTCAACAGTATCACACAGAAAACAAAGTAACAGATTCGATCAGCAACTATGGGTAGAGTGATTAAAAGATAAGAAGGAAGGAAGGATGATGCTAAGATGCTGAAAAATGGTAGTGATATTGAGAGAATTTGAAACTTTCAAAAGAAATCTGGTTTGTGGAAAATAATGACGACTGTAATTTTTTAGCAAAACTGCATCTGAAGTAGGAATAGTATATACACACTGTTCCATAAGCGGGTAGAAATGGAAGCATGGGGCTTAAATAGGAGTCAGTGTTAGGTAGATTTGGAAAGTATCTATATATCTCTCTCTGTATATATTTCTCATTTAAAGACATGTCAGTTTCATCCCGCATGTTCTCACTCATAAGTGGGAGTTGAACAATGAGAACACATGGACACAGGGAGGGAAACATCACAGGCCTGTCGGGGGATGGGGTACAAGGGGAGGGAGAGCATTAGGATCAATACCTAATGCATGCAGGGCTTAAAACCTAGATGATGGGTTGATGGGTGCAGCAAACCACCATGGCACATGTATACCTATGTAACAAACCTGTACATTCTGCACATGTATCCTAAAACTTAAAGTAAAATAAAACAAATTATTAAAAAAATAAATAAATAAAAGGCTGTCAGTAGACACTAGGAGAATGGGAGAAAGGAGGAATGGGGTACAAGTAAGTCTTGGAGAATTCTTTTATAGCAGTATCTTTGTTAAAACTGTCTTCATTACAATTGGATTTAACCTGATATTTTAAAATCACACATTTAAATGTATATGCTACTTTTTAAAAAGCACTTTCTTACATACTTGGTGGAAAAGAAGTAATTCTGTTGAAATGCTTAAAAATGTGTCTCATTTCTATTGGTAATTAATTGCTTGCTTTGAGAGTGCTGCAATAATGCTGTGTACCGTAACAGGAGTCAGGAGTCCTGGCTTCATCGCCAATTCCATCACTCATCTGCTGATGCAAGCTCAGTATTTCTGATCTCAAAGAACAGAAGCCAAGAAAGAACCTAACTTTAAGGCCTCTCTTAGAGTCTGCTTCCTGAAATTATCTTTATTTTCACATCTTCAGAGCTTGTTTCAGGGAAGCGTTTACTCTGTGCATTAAGACCACAGAGCCCCACCTTCCTCCCTCTTATGGTTGAGTTGGTCCCCTCACCTGACAGCGGCAGATTATCTTTCCTAAAAGCCTCTTATCTCTTCTTCATTTGTTTTTTAAATCAACCAAAATCCCTTTATCTGCTTTTCATTTCTCTGTTGAAACTCCTATAATGTCCTTTGAAAACAGTAAGGACTAAGAGGACCTTGGTTTGCTCAAAGAGCTGACTTAGCTGTGCCAAGAAATCTGTTTAACTAAGAGCATTTGGTCAAAGAGGGTATTTTGTTATCTGCTTCAATCACATACAGAGCATCTTTATGCTCTCTTGCATATTGATCTCCTTAGGTTTTTATCTATAAAAGTCTACAATAGTGCTTATGAATTTCACTTCCATACCTGCTTACAGAAATGTTATGGGAATTGATGGAAGCAAAAGATTAAATCCTTAAAGGAAAATTCTGTAGAAATTTACAGGTATACGGTAATGACATTTGGGTCAAGGATGAACCACATATACAACAGCAGTCCCATTAGATTATAATTGAGCCAAAAAATACCTGTCAGCTAGTAACAAAGGCATCAAATGTCACACCGCAACACATTACTCACATTTGTGGTGATAGGGTGCAAACCAGCCAACTGTGCTGCCGGTTGTAAAAAAGTATAGCACATGTATTACATACAGTGCACAATACTTGATCATGATAATAAACCACTGTGTTACTGGTTTATGTATTTACTATATTATATCTTTTATCATTACTTTAGAATGTACTCCTTCTACTTTTTTTTTTTTTTTAAGCTAACTATAAAACAGTCTCAGGCAGGTCCTTCAAGACCATTCCAGAAGAAGGCTTTATTGGCTGGGCGAGGTGATTCATGCCTGTAATCCCAGCACTTTGGGATGCCGACGAGGGTGGATTGCCTGAGCTTAGGAGTTCGATACCAGCCTGGGCCACATGGTGAAA
>NW_012103454.1:2901246-2901997 GCF_000951045.1 Mandrillus leucophaeus
AGGAAGGAAGGATGATGCTAAGATGCTGAAAAATGGTAGTGATATTGAGAGAATTTGAAACTTTCAAAAGAAATCTGGTTTGTGGAAAAGAATGATGACTATAATTTTTTAGCAAAACTGCATCTGAAGTGGGAACAGTATATACACACTGTTCCATAAGCGGGTAGAAATGGAAGCATGGGGCTTAAATAGGAGTCAGTGTTAGGTAGATTTGGAAAGTATCTATATATCTCTCTCTGTATATATTTCTCATTTAAAGACATGTCAGTTTCATCCCGCATGTTCTCACTCATAAGTGGGAGTTGAACAATGAGAACACATGGACACAGGGAGGGAAACATCACAGGCCTGTCGGGGGATGGGGTACAAGGGGAGGGAGAGCATTAGGATCAATACCTAATGCATGCAGGGCTTAAAACCTAGATGATGGGTTGATGGGTGCAGCAAACCACCATGGCACATGTATACCTATGTAACAAACCTGTACATTCTGCACATGTATCCTAAAACTTAAAGTAAAATAAAACAAATTATTAAAAAAATAAATAAATAAAAGGCTGTCAGTAGACACTAGGAGAATGGGAGAAAGGAGGAATGGGGTACAAGTAAGTCTTGGAGAATTCTTTTATAGCAGTATCTTTGTTAAAACTGTCTTCATTACAATTGGATTTAACCTGATATTTTAAAATCACACATTTAAATGTATATGCTACTTTTTAAAAAGCACTTTCTTACATACTTGGTGGAAAAG
>NW_012103454.1:2902245-2902985 GCF_000951045.1 Mandrillus leucophaeus
TGATTCATGCCTGTAATCCCAGCACTTTGGGATGCCGACGAGGGTGGATTGCCTGAGCTTAGGAGTTCGATACCAGCCTGGGCCACATGGTGAAACCCCATGTCTACAAAAATTACAAAAATTAGCCAGTCATGGTGGCTTGAGCCTGTACTCCCAGCTACCTGGGGGGCTAAGACAGGCGAATCACTTGAGCCCAGAAGACAGAGGTTGCAGTGAGCAGAGATTACACTACTGCATATCCAGCCTGGGCAACAGAGTGAGACCCTGTCTCAAAAAAAAAAAAAAAAAAAAGAGAAGAAGGCATTGTTATCCTAGGAGATGACTATTCCATGCTTATTGTCCCTGAAGATCTTCCAGCCAGACAAGATGTAGAGGTGGAAGACAATGATACTGACTATCCTGACCTTTTGTAGGTCTAAAGTAATGTGCATGTTTGTATTTTCATTTTTAATAATAAAATTTACAAAGTGAAAACAAAATTAAAAATAGAAGAAGGCTTATAGAATTAGGATAAAAAGAAAGAAAATATGTATATACAGCTATACAATGTATACTTTAAGATAAGTTATAATTAATTTAAAAGTCTATAAAGTAAAAAAGTTACATTAAGCTAAGGTTAATTATTGAAGAAACGGGCTGGGTGCCGTGGCTCATGCCTGTAATCCCAGCACTTTGGGAGGCTGAGGCGGGCAGATCATGAGGTCAAGAGATCAGGACCATCCTGGCCAACATGGTGAAAG
>NW_012103454.1:2903035-2903416 GCF_000951045.1 Mandrillus leucophaeus
CTAGGGGTGATGGGCTATGCCATGGAACCTAGCTGTATAGTAGGCTACACCTAGGTCTGCCCAAGTACACTTTATGGTGTTTACAAGACAATGAAATCATTTGACATATTTCTCAGAACATATCCCTGTCATTAAGCAGGCATAACTGTGTCTATGTATGTGTGGTATGTATGTGTATGTGTATTTATGTATGTATGGTACTTAGATATAATATATAATGTATATACTACATGTATTATAAGTGTATATGTAATATATAATGTACATTTTGTATGTAATGTACACACAATAATATTGTATACACAAAAACTCTTTCTTAAAAATTTAAAATGCTTTTTGTTTGTTTGTTTCCTTTGGTTTGGTTTTTTGAGATGGTGTCTC
>NW_012103454.1:2908426-2915477 GCF_000951045.1 Mandrillus leucophaeus
AAATGAGGTTGGAAAACGTGCATTAGCTGTTGAACCTGCCCTCTCACACCTCAACCATCAGACAATGAGCCTCCCTTGGATAGGTCTTATTCCTTCAGCCTGGACTGTAGAATTAATACACCTCGAGTAAGCCTGAGCCCAGCCTACAGGTAGACAAAGCCCAAGCAGACCCACGGCTTGCAGCAGAGCCAGTCATGCCCAATTAAATCAGCCAATTTGTATCCAACTCACATATAATAATAAACGATTGCTGTTTTAAACCACCAAATATTGGAAGACATTATTATACCGCTTTATGACAGCAATTGCTAGCTAGTATACAGGATTTCTCTTTATTGCATATAGGATTCATTGTACTATATGGTAGCCACCGTGCTAATCTTTGTACGGATGCTGAGGAAAACCGTATTCCTACCTTCAAGGAGCTTCTAGTTTGGAAAAAATATAAAAGCACATTTAGAATTGACAAATATTGCAAAGTAGTATTTCTCTAAGTGCCAAGTGATATAGCATTAAAAGGTAAAAAGAGTATTAACAACAACACAAACAAAGATCTTTGTCCTGCCTGAGCCATGGATTATGTTATCTTTTGGGGCTTCTCTTCCTTCAACTAAAACTTGAGTGATTTAAACTAGGTTAGCCATGTGATGACTTCTAGAAAAAAAAAATGTAAAATCCTGTGCTGACTCAGACAAGGTTGACCCCATGAAAGAAGAACATCACTGAATAAAAATATAACACAATATAATGCATAGTGCTTGGCCTTGAAAAATGGATTGAATTTAGATAGATTGGTGTATAAAAATAAAATTATGTGAATAGAAGATCAGAGCAGAAATCAAACATCAGTACCAATAGATAGAGTAATTATGTCAAGGAAAGCACTGTATCATGTTGTATGTAGCTCCTTGAGACATGCTACTGCCAAAGGAACACCCCAGGTAGGTTCCTATTTTATGAGACTTAAAAATTATTCCATCTTAAAGATCGCCCTTTCCCCTGACTACCTCTGCACTCTGAGATTATAAAGTCTGAAACCTCTTCTATTACATTTTTAGAAAATTACTCCAACCCTCGTGTTGTCCCTAAGCAGGACTTCAAACCAGTTTTTGCCTCAGTGGCAAATACATATAGCACAATCAAAAGCTATGTCTCTACACATCAGTGAATATCCTATCAGTTTTGCAAAATTCACTATGGCTTCCCACACCATCAGCTTCACTCTACAAATCACTGGAGATGGTGAAGATTTTACAAATCACTGGAGATGGTGAAGATTTTATAACAAAACCATGAACCAGAAATGAAATCAAAGAACCAAAGCTCTTTGCTCACTATGTGATGGCCCAGTCTTGGAGTCCTAGGGCATCACTTAAAAATAAAAAAATTTTTTAAAAACTTCAATTCAGCCACCTAGAAAAATAAGCGTGTATTTCTTGTTATTACTTGCCTTTGCATTTCTTGTTGTTATTACTTGCCTTTGCCTTTGGAGATCAATCGATAAAGCTGTTTTCAAAAGGTTACAAAGTGACCCAGGGATTTTCCTGGAAGTTTAATTCTGTATGCTACTGCTTCTTAGCTGCAGACCCCTGTTGAGAGAGTAGAATCTTTCCAAATGTCTAACCTTTGCAGTGTCAGTGGGATATGTAGAGATGTTATTTGACAAAGGCTTTGTGTACGGTCTTCAACGCAAGCCTATGAAAAATAAGTAAGGGAATAGAATAGTAATAATTGCACAAATGTCACAACTAGAGCATAAAGGAATAATTCCTTGTTTCTCATGACTCTATCATTTAGTTTTCAAATTCTTAATTCACAATTTTAGAAGTACTATGCATTTTGATTTTTTCTTCTGTACCTAACCCTGTGCCATTTTCTAAACTCACTAGATAAAACTTTCTTTTGTAAATCTACCGAGAAAAACGTTTTCTTTCTTTTTTTTTTTTTAAGATTCTACCTGATGTTGAATCTTCAAAGAAGATTCATCACAGTAACACTTAAAAAGTACACTCTTCAGGGAAAGGGGTGTGGGTGGATGTCTATAAACACACCTTTATGCTCTTCTTTGAAATGATACCTGTAAGAGTTATTACACAGGAAATCCCCATGGATGACTAATACTTAAATTGAATAAATATCTCACACACCGTAGGAATCCTAGAAGTAGCAACAGAGGAATCAGCCAGTTGACCTCTGCTACACTTCTGAGAAGGGCAACCAAAGACATTCATTAATCATCACACACCGAAAAATGATAAGTAATTAATTGTCTTTTTGTTTAACATAATGAGAAAATAAGAACTATTATCAAGTTCTCATTTCACATATAATGCCACATACTGCAGATATAGAATGAATGGAGGGAAAGAAGGCTCTGTTTATTTATTGCATTGCCATAGTCAAAAACAGACAAAATATTAGTCCAAATGATTGATATAAACTTCCACCTAGGTTAATAGCTCCTTTGGCTATATATCTTCATTTTGTGATTTTTTTTGTAAGGAAATAAGTAATATAATTATTATTATTTCTTTAGTTCTAAGACCACAAGTAGGGATGGATCATGGAGGAAACAGAACAAGAAACTAGGAATGGAAAAAATAGAGAAATGTACAAACATTAGAAGTCTGGACAGAGATGTGCTTGAGAAACCACTTAGATACCTACAAACCCAGGTACCAGAAACAAAGCTTTCACGGTACATCAGAAACTACTTTTGAAATCAGGTACCACACAGATAGGTCAGCAGCTAAGCAATAAAGACATTCAGATCAGTGCTTCTCAAATTTGAATGTGCACACATGTTACCTGAGAATCTGATTAAAGTGCAGCTTCTGATTTAACAGTTCCAAGGTAAGAGCTGAAGTGATGCTCCTGATGACAGTTCACTTACTACAGTTGGAGTATCAGGAATTTAGTCTACATGGAAATGGGGATATCAGAAAGCCAGAGAGGCAGTCTACAGGCATTAGGCCTCCGCTTGTGTGCCTGCTTCTTCCCAACACAGGTTAAAAACCCCAGAGAATGGAGAGCCTGCAACCCATAGATGGAAGCCGATGAGCCATGCCAGGGTAAGCAGAACAGATTCTGTAGGAACAAGCATAAAGGCAGATGCCAATATTATCCAATATAAGCATGAAATCAAGCAATTGTATTTCATTGACTTCCACATTCTGATTTTAAAGGGGCCCCATCTAAATGTTTGATACATGTTGCAGAGAAAGCTTTGGGTAACTCACACTGACTTATTTAACTCAAGATAATTAAGAGTATCTCAATGTATACAGCATGAGACAATTTAACACAGTGTCCAAGAGTCCAAAGATCTTGAAGTCAGCCCACCAGAGCTTTAATTCCTATCTAACATTCATCAGCTATGTTACACAAATCAAGTTATTTAACCTCTCTAGGTCTCAGATTTCTCATCTATAACATGAGAATACGTGAGATTAGGGAGATAGTAAGAATACCTATCTCATAAAATTACTGCAATGACCAAATGAAAATACGTAAAGGTCTTAGAAAAGTGCCTGCCACAGAGGAAATAAATGTGTGCTATCATAAGACTTTGCCATGGCATTTCTTCAACCACCTTTCCCCTAATGCCAAGTTAAAGATTTTTAGGTCCGACCATGTTAACTCTAAGCCAGGTAAGTACTTATCAGCAACTTCTGACCTGGCTCTTGTGGGCTTCTCATACCCTTGGACACAGAAATAGAATTTCAAAGCACATACTGTCTTTATAAAGCCCAAGGCTATTTTGTGGGGCGGGGAACCTATTCCTGCTCTTCAGCTGTGATCTCCTTTCACTATCTTCAATCCCAATTATCTCTCTTTTTCCTCAATTATTAACATACTTTTATAACTTTCTAGATGGAATACCCTGTATTTGGAAACATACAAGCTAATATCATTTACTGTTTTATCAAAGTACAATTTAAGGAGAAATATTTAGAAATATGCATTTCAGTTCACCTAATTTGTAGATTCCTCCTACTACCACTTCATTTAGCCAATCACGTGCCTATTCCAAATTCTAAAACTTCATCAAGTAACATTCCTCCTAAACTTGCTTCTTTCTCTCTTATTGGGTGCCACCTTCCTTCTAAACTCTATGTCTTACCTCAAGACTTGTAGGCTAATATAGTTATATTCTCCCCTTTCTAATCATCTCCTACTCCTGGCTCTCCTGTGGCCCACTGCTTTATTAATGTTTCTAAAATACTGATTCGTGTCAGGTTTCTACTCTTCTCCAAAATCTTGTCTTCCATATAAAACCTAAGCTCTTGTGCCCAACATAGCAAATCTATTTTACCAATCTGTATCCTATCCATCTTTCAAGGCAATAAATTGTGCATCATTCAATTTACCTCTCATCCTTTCCTTAGAAGTCATTTTCCTTTCCTCTGTTACCTTTTTCATCTGACTCCCACGGCCATAAAGCATTCCCAAAGATACGCATGAAGTGAATTCCATGAATTTGACTGGCAGTTGATTGGGGTGCACACAATAAGAGAAGAAAAACAGAAAGGACTCAGAAATACATTTACCCATATCTTTTCCTCAACAGTACAATTTCGGCTAAAGATTTACACAAAAGTGACATATACCAAAGTATGTCATGGCTTAAAACAAAGTTCTTATATTGGATATGAGTTCTGTGATTGACATATTACCCATTGTTTGACCACAGGTCAACATATCTGAGCTGAACATGATCCCTACAACCTGCCTGAGA
Organism: Mandrillus leucophaeus; assembly: GCF_000951045.1. Lineage (NCBI taxonomy): Eukaryota > Metazoa > Chordata > Mammalia > Primates > Cercopithecidae > Mandrillus > Mandrillus leucophaeus. Next base: position 2,913,165 of record NW_012103454.1, read on the forward strand.
TCACATTACCACGCTACACATGGGTACATAAAGCTGTCGGACTGTTATTTTAGAAGATGAGCAAGGAAGGACATGATGACATGGGTCAAATGCTGCCAGGAATATAGCTCTACGGCATAATATAGTTGTTTAATGGTCCATTGATAGTTCCTCAAGACACCTGAGGTGTTTAAAGCTTTAGCCACCCAGGGTGTATAAAAGAGCAATAGTCAAGCTGTAAAGCTTTACATAACCTGCTTTCAAAGTATTTTTTTAATACCAAAACTAATAAGACCTACTATTTGATAGCACAACAAGGTGGTGATAGTAAAAATTTAATTGTACACTTTGAAATAACTAAGAGTATAATTGGATTCAAATACAAAGAAATGCTTGAAGAGCTGGATACCCCATTCTTCATGATGTGATTATTAAAACTGCATGCCTGTATCAAAATATCTCAGTATCCCACAAATATATACACCTACTATGTTCCCACAAAACATAAAACTTAAAAATAAAATAAAATATACAAATTGAGCTTAATACTTATATTTTTATTTTATTTTATTTTACTTTTTTTTTGAGACAGAGTCTTGCTCTTTCACCTAGGCTGGAGTGCAGTGGCGCAATCTCAGCTCACTGCAAGCTCCGCCACCCCAGTTCACGCCATTCTCCTGCCTCAGCCTCCCAAGTAGCTGGGACTACAGGCACCCGCCACCAGACCCGGCTAATTTTTTGTATTTTTCAGCAGAGACAGGTTTTCACCGTGTTAGCCAGGACGGTCTCGATCTCCTGACCTCGTGATCCGCCCGCCTTGGCCTCCCAAAGTGCTAGAATTACAGGCGTGAGTCACCGCGCTTGGCCAATAATTATATTTTTAAAGTTCAAGTCCAGAGAAAAATGATAAAGATGGAAAGAGAGTAGCAAAACTATTAATAAAGAAGCATGATATATTGCTTATATTCTTCTCCTCGTTTTAAATCAGTGACATTGTTTCCACATTTGCTTTCTATTGAATTGCCATGATAAAGAAGTATAAGACTCTTTGGAAATGAATCACTCCTGTTATTAATTTTTTAAAAATTAGTAATCAAAAACATATTTCTTGGAAATAAGTGTATATATATATATACACACACACATACACACACACACATACACACACACAGAGAGACATGGATATACACACACATATTTATATGTGTGTATTTGTGTATTTATGTGAGTGTGTATAACACGTAAGTTAGGCGCTATGCATCTGCAACTCAACTTTTAAATGGAGTTTACAGGTGGCTATCTCACACCAACAAAAATAGCCTCTACATATGCTGTCAGGTTCTATATCTGCATCTTCAATCTAAGCCTGAATTCACATAGAAAGGATGAGGCTAGGGAGAGAGGAAGGTGAGAAGAAGAAACAAGGAGAGAGAAAATAATACTTAAAGATTACTCTTACACATTAGGCACAAGGTGCTACTTGAGTTTTCACATTTCATAATATAATCTGTTTCCAACTCGCAAATTTAAACAAATGCCTTTGAACTCACACATTTTAATTTCTTTTTTTTTAACTTAAGTTCTGAAATACATGTGCAGGACATGCAGGTTTGTTACACAGGTAAACGTGTGCCATGGTGGTTTGCTGCACCTACTAACCCATGACCTACGTATTAAGCCCCACATGCATTAGCTATTTATCCTGATGTTCTCCCTCCTCCTGCCCCCCGCCCCCCGTGAATGACTCCAGTGTGTGTTATTCCCCTCCCTGTGACCATGTGTTCTCATTGTTCAACTCCCACTTATAAGTAAGACTATGCAGTGTTTGGTTTTCTGTTCTTGTGTTTGTTTGCTGAGGATAATGACTTCCAGATCTATCCATGTCCCTGCAAAGGACATGATCTCATTCCTTTTTACAGCTGCATAGTATTCCATGGTATGTATGTACCACATTTTCTTTATCCAATCTATCATTGAAGAGCATTTGGGTTGATTCCTCATCTTTGCTATTGTGAATAGAACTGCAATGAACATATGTGTGCATGTATCTTTATAATAGAATGATTTATATTCCTTAGGGCATATACCCAGTAATGGGACTGCTGGACCAAATGACCAAATGCTCTTTCTGGTTCCAGGTCTTTGAGGAATTGCCACACTTTCTTCCACATGGTGGAGTTGATTTACATTCCCACCAACAGTGTAAAAGCATTCCTATTTCTCCAAAGCCTTGCCAGGACCTGTTGTTTCTTGACTTTTTAATAATTGTCATTCTGACTGGATTGAGATGGTATCTCATTGTGGTTTTGATTTGCATTTCTCTAATTATCAGGG
>NW_012103454.1:2917207-2919209 GCF_000951045.1 Mandrillus leucophaeus
GTATTGAGATAATCATGTGGTTTTTGTCTTTAGTTCTGTTTATGTGATGAATTCCATTTACTGATTTGAGTATGTTGAACCAGCCTTGTATCCCAAGGATGAAGCTGGTGAATAAGCTTTTTGATGTGCTGTTGGATTAGGTTACCAGTATTTTATTGAGGATTTTTGCATTGATGTTCATCAAGGATATTGGTCTGAAGTTTTCTTATTTTATTGTATCTCTGCCAGGTTTTGCTTTCAGGATGATGCTGAGCTCATAAAATGAGTTAGAGAGAAGTCCCTCATTTTCAGTTTGTTGGAATACTTTCAGAAGAAATGGTACTAGCTTCTCTTTGTACCTCTGATAGATTTCATTTGTAAATCCATCTGGTCCTAGGCTTTTTTTTTGGTTGGTAGGGCATTTATTCCTGCCTCAATTTCAGAACTTGTTATTGGTCTATTCAGGGATTCAACTTTTTCCTGGTTCAGTCTTGGGAGGGTCTGCGTGTCCAGGAATTTATCCATTTCTTCTAAATTTTCTGGTTTATTTCCAGAGAGGTGTTTATAGTATTCTCTGACGGTCATTCGTGTTTCTGTGTGGTCAATGGTAATATCCCCTTTATCATTTTTTATTCTATTTGATTCTTCTCTCTTCTCTCTTTTCTTCTTTATTAGTCTAACTAGAGGTCTATTTTATTAATTTTTTCAAAAAACCGGTTACTGGATTGATTTTTTGAAGTTTTTTGTATACCTACCTATTTCCTTCAGTGCTGCTCTGATGTTGGTTATTTCTTGTCTTATGCAAGCTTTGGGGTTTGTTTGCTCCTGTTTGTCTAGTTCTTTCAGTTGTTATGTTAGGGTATTGATTTGAGATCTTTCTAACTTTTTGATGTGGGCATTCGGTGCTATAAATTTTCCTCTTAACACTGTTTTACCTGCATCCCAGAGATTCTGGTACATTGTCGCTTTGTTCTCACTGATTTCAAAGAACTTCTTGATTTCTGCTTTATTTCATTATTTACCTGGGAGTCATTCAGGAGCAGGTTGTTCAATTTCCATGTAGTTGTATGGTTTTGAGTGAGTTTCTTTATCTTGAGTTCTAACTTGATTATGCTGTGGTCTGACACTGTTATGATTTCATTTCTTATGCATTTGCTGGGGAATGTTTTACCTCTAAGTGATCAATTTAGAGAAGTGCCATGTGGTAGTGCCATGTGATTGCCAATAAAGATGTATATTCTGTTATTTTGGGGTGGAGAGTTCTATAGATATCTATCAGGTCCACTGGATACAGAGCTGAGTTTAAGTCCTGAATATCTATGTTAATTTTTCTGTCTCAATGATCTAATATTGACAGTGGGGTGTTAAAGTCTCCCACTATTATTGTATAGGAGTCTAAGTGTCTTTGTAGGTCTCTAAGAATTTGTGTTTTGAATCCGGGTGCTCCTGTATTGGGTGCATATACATTTAGGACAATTAGCTCTTTTTATTGAATTGATCCCTTTACCATTATGTAATGCCATTCTTTGTCATTTTTCATCTTTGTTGGTTTAAAGTCTGTTTTGTCAGAAACAAGGATTGCAGCCCCTGCTTTTTTCTGCTTTCCATTTGCTTGGTAGCATTTCCTCCATCCCCCTTTATTTTCAGCCTATGCGTGTCTTTGCACATGAGATGGGTCTCTTTAATACAACACACTAAAGGATCTTGACTCTTTATCCAGCATGCCATTCTGTGTCTTTTAATTGGGGCATTTAGCTCTTTTACATTAAAGGTTAGTATTATTATATATGTCAATTTGATCCTGTCATCATGATAATAGCTGGTTATTTTGCAGACTTGATGAAGTTGCTTCATGGTGCAATTGGTCTGTGTACTTCAGTGTGTTTTTGGGGTGGCTGATAATGGTTTTTCATTTCCATATTTAGTGCTTACTTCAGGAGCTCTTCTTGCGAGGCAGACTTGGTGGTGACGAATTCCCTCAGCATTTGCTTGTCTGGAAAGGATTTTATTTCACCTTCACTTA
>NW_012103454.1:2919259-2934966 GCF_000951045.1 Mandrillus leucophaeus
CCTTTATCATTTTTTATTCTATTTGATTCTTCTCTCTTCTCTCTTTTCTTCTTTATTAGTCTAACTAGAGGTCTATTTTATTAATTTTTTCAAAAAAACAGTTACTGGATTGATTTTTTGAAGTTTTTTGTATACCTACCTATTTCCTTCAGAGCTGCTCTGATCTTGGTTATTTCTTGTCTTATGCAAGATTTGGGGTTTGTTTGCTCCTGTTTGTCTAGTTCTTTCAGTTGTTATGTTAGGGTGTTGATTTGAGATCTTTCTAACTTTTTGATGTGGGCATTCAGTGCTATAAATTTTCCTCTTAACACTGTTTTACCTGCATCCCAGAGATTCCAGTACATTGTCGCTTTGTTCTCACTGATTTCAAAGAACTTCTTGATTTCTGCTTTATTTCATTATTTACCTAGGAGTCATTCAGGAGCAGGTTGTTCAATTTCCATGTAGTTGTACGGTTTTGAGTGAGTTTCTTTATCTTGAGTTCTAACTTGATTATGCTGTGGTCTGACACTGTTATGATTTCATTTGTTTTGCATTTGCTGAGGAATGTTTTACCTCTAAGTGATCAATTTAGAGAAGTGCCATGTGGTAGTGCCATGTGGTGCCAATAAAGATGTATATTCTGTTATTTTGGGGTGGAGAGTTCTATAGATATCTATCAGGTCCACTGGATACAGAGCTGAGTTTAAGTCCTGAATATCTATGTTAATTTTTCTGTCTCATTGATCTAATATTGACAGTGGGGTGTTAAAGTCTCCCACTATTATTGTATAGGAGTCTAAGTCTCTTTGTAGGTCTCTAAGAATTTGTGTTTTGAATCTGGGTGCTCCTGTATTGGGTGCATATACATTTAGGACAATTAGCTCTTCTTATTGAATTGATCCCTTTACCATTATGTAATTCCATTCTTTGTCATTTTTAATCTTTGTTGGTTTAAAGTCTGTTTTGTCAGAAACAAGGATTGCAGCCCCTGCTTTTTTCTGCTTTCCATTTGCTTGGTAGCATTACTTCCATCCCCCTTTATTTTGAGCCTATGCGTGTATTTGCACATGAGATGGGTCTCTTTAATACAACACACTAAAGGATCTTGACTCTTTATCCAGCGTGCCATTCTGTGTCTTTTAATTGGGGCATTTAGCTCTTTTACATTTAAGGTTAGTATTATTATATATGTGAATTTGATCCTGTCATCATGATAACAGCTGGTTATTTTGCAGACTTGTTGATGAAGTTGCTTCATGGTGTAATTGGTCTGTGTACTTCAGTGTGTTTTTGGGGTGGCTGATAATGGTTTTTCATTTCCATATTTAGTGCTTACTTCAGGAGCTCTTCTTGCGAGGCAGACCTGGTGGTGACGAATTCCCTCAGCATTTGCTTGTCTGGAAAGGATTTTATTTCACCTTCACTTACGAAGCTTAGTTTGGCTGGATATGAAATTCTGGGTTGGAAATTCTATTATTTAAGAATGTTGAAAATTGGCCCCCAATCTCTTCTGGCTTATAGGGTTTCTGCTTATAGGGAAGCCCACTGTTAGCTTCATGGGCTTCCCTTTGTAGATGACCTGGCCTTTCTCTCTGGCTGCCCTTAACATTTTTCCCTTCATTTTGACCTTGGAGAATCTGATGATTATGTGTCTTGGGGCTGATCTTCTCATGGAGTATCTTACAGGGGTTCTCTGAATTTCCTGAATTTGAATGTTGGCCTGTCTTGTTAGGTAGGGGAAGTTCTCCTGAATGATATACTGAAGTATGTTTGACAACTTCGTTCTGTTCTACCTGTCTCTTTCAGGTACCCCAATTAGTCATAGGTTAAGTCTTTTTACATAATCCCATAGTTTTCAGAGGTTTTGTTCATTCCTTTTCATTCCTTTTTCTTTAATCTTGTCTGTCTGTCTGTCCTATTTCAGCAAGATAGTCTTCAAGCTCTAAAATTCTTTCCTCTGCTTGGTCTATTCCATTATTCATACTTGTGATTGCATTGCGAAGTTCTCATGTTGTGTTTTTCAGCTCCATCAGGTCTTTTATGTTCCTTTCTAACTGGTTATTCTGGTTAACAGCTCCTGTAATGTTTTTTCATGGCTCTTACCTTCTTTGCATTGGGTTAGAACATGCTCCTTTAGCTCAGCAAAGTTCATTATTACCCATCTTCTGAAGCCTACTGCCGTCAATTCATCCATCCTAACCTCCTCACAGTTCTGTGCCCTTGCTGGAGAGGTATTGTGAATATTTAGAGGAGAAGAGGCACTCTGGCTTTTTGAGTTTTTAGCATTGTTGTGTTGTCTCTTTCTCATCTTTGTGACTTTCTGTAGCTTCAGTCTTTGGGGCTGTTGACGTTGGATGGGGTTGTTGTAGGGACTTTTCTGTTGATGCTGTTGTTGCTGCTGCCTTCTGTTTGTTTGTTTGTTTTTCTTCTAAAAGTCAGGCCCCTCGTCCATAGGGCTGCTGTGCTTTGCTGGGGGTCTACTCCAGACCCCATCCACCTGGATTCCTTCCACCCCTGGAGGTGTCACCAGTGAAGGCTGCAGAACAGCAAAGATGGCTGCCTGCTTCTTCCTCTGGGAGCTCCATCCCAGTGGGGCACCAACCTGTTGCCAGTGGGAACACTCCTGTATATGATGTCTGGCGACCAGTGTTGTGAGGTCTCACCCAGTCAGGAGGCTCCCAATTTGGGACCTACTTAATGAAGCACTCTGCCTGCCCCTTGGTGGAGGGGTTACGCTGTGCTGGGGGAATCCTACTCATCTGGACTGCCCAGAGTCCTCAGAGCAAGCACAAGGAAAGTATGTTGTTCTGTGGAGACTAAGGCTGCCCCTTCCCCCAGTGTCTCAGTCCCAGGGAGATCAGAGTTCCGTCCCTAAATCCCTGGTTGGAGTTCCTGAAATTACTGCAGGGAGGTCCTGCCCAGTGGGGAGGGATGGGTTTGGGTCTCGCCTAAAGAGGCAATCTGGCCATGATCTGCCACAGCCACTATGCTGTGCTGTGGGGAATTCCTCCTGGGTCCAAACCATCCAGTGTGCCTGGCACCAGCAGGGGGAAAATGGCAGATTAGAATTGCAGTGATGATGGCCACCCCTCCTCCTGGAACTCAGTAGTCTTAGGCAGTCTCCTGCCAAGTGGTCACTGAGAAGCTGCATATCTCTGTGCTTGGTAGCCAATGCCCTGGTAACAGGGGCTCATGATGGGGATCTCCAGATCTGCAGGTTGCACAGATCCATGGAAAAACTGGTTTCCTGGGCAAGGTAGTACGATCACTCAACACCTCCCTTGGCCGGGGGTTGGAGTGCCCCTTGCTCTGTGCGGCTCCCAGGTGGGACATTGCACCACCCTGCTTTTCCTTGCTCTCCACGGGTCACTCCAACCACCTAGCCAGCCCCAACGAGAGAACCTGGATACCTTAGTTGCTGGTGCAGAATTCACTCACTCTTTTTGTTCTATACACATTTTAATTTCTATTTGAAGTATTCATGCTTCAAGTTCAACCAGCTTTGGTCAATTTGTGATTTTATTCACCATTGGCCTTCTACATAGTTTACGATACATTAGTCTTTAAACCAACATGGGAAGCATTTTAGAGGACTTTTCCCTTCATCTAGGCTTTTTATTTCCATGTGTCCTAGACTGTGTTTATAGATTAGACTCAATCTCCAGGTGAAGGAAAAGGACTGGTCATGATACATATTTACAAGAGTAGTTTTTCATATACCATATTGAAAGTGTCAGGAAGAGAAGATCCCTTGTCAGTCCAACAAAGTCGAACAAATGAAAACCTGTTAACACTAGGGATTGGGCTGGGAACAATTCATTGGAGAGTATCATGGTGCTGTAGGTCTCAAGAGGGCATTTAATAGCACCCTTGGCAATAACAAAGACATGCAGAGAAATTCACTCACCAGATCTTTTGGCAGAAAAAAATAAATTGATGAAGGCAGGTTATTGTTGGGCCCATAGGGAGAAATATTCCCACAGATAAGGAAAAGTAAGCATCATATTGGAGATTCAGAGAAATCATCAGTCTGTAAAAGCAGTTTACAGCAAAAACAACAACAACAAAAAAAAAAAACCAAAAAAACCTTGGTTTTCCTCAGTAGGTTTCTAGTAAACATAATTTTTAAGAAGCAGAACAAGAAAGCAATAAGAGAAAATTAATGAGATAAAAAGAAATCATGGCCTCTGGGTTCCAAGATGGCCAAATAGGAACAGCTCCAGTCTACAGCTCTCAGCGTGAGCAATGCAGAAGATGGTGATTTCTGCATTTCAACTGAGGTACTGGGTTCATCTCACTGGGGATTGTTGGACAGTGGGCGCAGCCCACGAAGTGTGAGCTGAAGCAGGGTGGGGCATTGACTCACCTGGGAAGCACAAGGGGTCAGGGAATTCCCTTTCCTAGCCAAGGGAAGCTGTGACAGACAGTACCTGGAAAATTGGGATACCCACCTCCCAATACTGAGCTTTTCCAATGGTCTTAGCAAATGGCACACCAGGAGATTATATCCTGTGCCTGGCTCAGAGGGTCCCACACCCACGGAGCCTCGCTAACTGCTAGCACAGCAGTCTGAGATTGAACTGCAAGGCAGCAGCGAGGCTGGGGATGACAGTCTGCCATTGCTGAGGCTTGAGTGGGTAAACAAAGTGGCCGGGAAGTCGAACTGGGTGGAGCCCACCGCAACTCAAGGAGGCCTGCCTGCCTCTGTAGACTCCTCCTCTGGGGGCAGGGCATATCTGAACAAAAGGCAGCAGAAACTTCTGCAGACTTAAATGTCCCTGTCTGACAACTTTGAAGAGAGTAGTGGTTCTACCAGCAGACAGACTGCCTCCTCAAGTGGGTCCCTGACCCCCAAGTAGCCTAACTGGGAGACACCTCTCAGTAGGGGCCAAGTGACACCTCATACAGCCGGGTGCCCCTGTGGGACGAAGCTTCCAGAGGAAGGATCAGGCAGCAACATTTGGTGTTCTGCAATATTTGGTGTTCTGCAGCCTCTGCTGGTGATACCCAGGCAAACAGGGCCTGGAGTGGACCTCCAGCAAACTCCCAACAGACCTGTAGCTGAGGGTCCTGACTGTTAGAAGGAAAACTAACAAACAGAAAGGACATCCGCACCAAAACCCTATCTGTACATCACCATCATCAAAGACCAAAGGTAGGTAAAACCACAAAGACAGGGAGAAACCAGAGCAGAAAAGCTGAAAACTCTAAAAATCAGAGCGCCTCTTCTACTCCAAAGGAACACAGTTCCTCACCAGCAATAGGAATTCTCATCAGTGACAGTGACCCAGAGTCCAGTTCATTATTAGTGAACTTAAAACCCATAAACATGTTAGTTGATCTCACTGTATATGTGATATGGTTTGGCTCTGTGTCCCCACCCAAATCTCACCTTGAATTGTAATCCTCAAAATCCCCACATGTCAAGGTGGGACCAGATGAAAGTCATTGGATCATGGCGTGGTTCCCCAATGCTGTTCTCATGATAATAAGTGAATCTCATGAGATCTGATGCTTTTATAAGTGTCTGGCATTTCCCCTGCTTGCACTTATTATCTCTCCTGCCACCTTGTGAATCATGGCTTTCCACCATGATTGTTAAGTTTCCTAAGGTCTCCCCAGCTGTGTGATACTGTGATTCAATTAAACCTCTTTTCTTTACAAATTTTTTAAAAAAGAAGTCATGATGAAATTTTAAATGAAAAAGGGGAGGTAAGGGACAAATTTTAGAAAATTTAAAATACAGTAGCAGAATTCACATTTACAGAGAAGGTAGTAAAGGGCAGAACTTGGTAGCATGAAAAGGCAAATCAATTGGGCCAAAGACAGTCTTCAAAAACTCGCTAGAATGCAAAGAAAAAGCACAATGAACTGAAAATAACGAGAAAAATAATAATCAGTGAAAACAACGAAGAACAGAGACTCAGCTCAAGAACACAAATGGGAAAACTAGACAATAGCTAGACCCACAACTGAAGAAATTTCCCATATTTAAAAAACAAAAAGTCTAGTGTTTCCAGTTAGTCAAGGCTTACTGCCTTTGAGAAATGTAAGCCACACATTGACATTTCCTGACAAAATATTTGAATTACAAGAATAAACTTTAAAACCCACAAGTATTCACCTATATATAAAAGACTATAAATCATGTCAGCCTCAAACGTTTATTCTGAAAACAATGGAGCAATGTCTACAGTCACGTCAGGAGAAAGACTGTTAGCCAAGAATTTTATATTCTATGACATAGTCTATACGTATACAAGAAATAAAAAGCCATGTTCATTACATAGAAACACAGGAAATACACTGGTCTCTTCCTGTCTTTAAAGCTATTTGATCACGTATTCCTATTAAGTATATTCCAAAACATAACTTCAGAATTGAAAGAAATGGCATGAAGACTATTAAGTTTGTTCTTAATCAGTATGAGCCTCAAACTTGAGGATATAAGCATATCATGTTTTGTCACGAGAATTCCACAGCAGGAAGATAAAGTTTGACTTCCAGGATTTGTCTCGGCTGGCATTATTTTTCTGCTGTCACTTCTGTCCTGGGAAATATGTTTGATTACTACAGCTTTAAAATTCATATTCTTAAACATACATCCAAAAGCCAGAAAGCAGGGTCTTGAAGAAATATTTATAAGCCTATATCCAAAGTAGCATGATTCACAATAGCCAAAAGGTATAACAACCCAAACATTCTTTGACAGAGGAATAAACAAAATGTGGCATATACATTTAATGGGATAGTATTCAACCTTAAAAAGGAAAAAAAATCTGATACATGTTACAATAGGAATGAACCTTGAGGACAATATGCTAAGTGAAATAAGCCAGTCACACAAAGACCAGAGATATCTTGAGTAATCAAACTCATGAAAATCAAAGTACAATGGTGGTATCCAGGGACTGAAAGAAGTGGGGAATGGAAAATCGTTTTTTAATGGGAATACAGTTTCAGTTTTACATGTTGAAAAAGTTCTGGAAATTCATTGCACGACAATATGAATTTACTTAACACTACTAAACTACACACTTAGAGACATTTAAGATGGTAAAATTTTATGTGCATTTTGTCACAAATATTTTTTAAAAACTCATAGTGAATCATTGGTGTTTGTTAAACTTACTAATTTATTACTTTAAAAACTATCCAATAGCTTATTATTATCCATTATCAGGCTCTTCATCATATCATATTCTATATCATATCTTTTATATTTCTGCATAGCTCTGCATTAGGGGGCTTTAAAATTAATAAATGCAGTTATATATCAACAACATAAAAATATACGTTTATGGGTGAAAAAGCTTTAATTCAAGAGATCATACATTCTCAACCATGGTAATATCATCTCCAAGGGTACAAAATTAAGTATTGCAGAAGGAAAAAAAAATCTTACATTCTAAATTTTCACTGGTAAATCCCACCAAACATTTAAGGAAGAACTGCCTAATTAATACTATACACATATACATACCACATAAGATCTTCCAGAAAATTGAAGAGGAGAAACACTTCTCAACTTATCCTATGAGGACAGCACTATCCTGATACACAAATCAGACAAGACATTATAAGAAAACTATAGATGAATCCTCCTCATGAGCTTAGAAGCAAAACTTCTTAATAAAATTAGACCACATCAAATCCAACAATATATAAAAATTATATATGCCTGTAGTCCAAGTGCTTTGAGAGGCCAAAGTAGAAAAATTACTTGAGGCCAGGAGTTTAAAATCAGACTGGAAAACAGAGTGAGACCCTCTCTGTACAAAAACATTATCCAGATGTGGCAGCATGTGCCTGTAGTCCTAGCTACTCAGAAGATTGGGGTGGGAGGATTGCTTGAGCCCAGGACTTCTATGCGGCAGTGAGCTGTCCTATGGCCACTGAATTGCAGCCTGGGTGACAGAGTGAAACTCTGTCTCTTAAAACAAAGGGGGTAGAGGAGGGATGGTACAGTATGACCAAGTGGGGTTTATCCAAGGAATACAAAGTTTAACATTCGAAAATCTCTCAATGTAATTCATCATGTTAAGCAAACAAACAAAAATGATATGATCATTGCAATAGCTGTAGAAAAATCAGTTGAGAAATCATACTTAATAGTAAAAGATGAAGTTCTTTCCCCCTAAGATCAGAAATAAGACAAGGAAGTCCACTTACTATTTGTATTCAACATTGTACTACAGATTCTGACCACTGTACAATAAGATGAGAAACATAAAATAAAATATACCCAGTTTAAAAAAGAAGAAGCAAAACTGGTTTTACTCCCAGATGTAACTGTTTATGTAGAAAATCTAATGAAACCTATGTAAATTCAACAGAAACTGCAAAAACTCTGTTAGAAATGATAAATGAATTTAGCAAGTCACGGCATACAAGGTCAACATACAAAAATCAAAGCTACTTCTATGTACCAGCAACAATCAGAAACTCAATTTTTTAAAATTGCACTAGCATCAAAAACATGACAAATGGGAAAACGTAACATAAGTTGCACAACACCTGCATCCTGAATATTATAAAACATTTCTGAGACATATTTTTAATGAAGTGGAGAGATTTACCTAATTAATGATTAAAAGATTCAGTATTACCCCATAATTATGTATAATTAGTGTGTGTCAATTAAAAATAATAACAGTTTTTAAAATAGTAAAACTTTGAAAAAAAAAAAAAAGTCAATTCTCAAACTGAACTCAAGACTCAACATAATCCCCATAAAATCTCAGCAGGCCTTTCTTTTGTAAAAATTATCAAATTGATTCTAAACTTCATATGGAAATGCACGGGACCTAGTGTAGTCACACACACACACACACACACACACACACACACAAATTTTCAAAAAGAACAAAATTCATGCTAACACTACCTGATTTCAAGCCTTATTATAAAGCTATAGGAATGATGAGACTGTGATAACGGCATAAAGAAAGATAAACAGATCAATGGAACAGAATGGAAAATCTAAAAATAGACTCACACATGTATCGACACTGACCTTCAATGAAGCTGCAAAAGCAAGCTAGTGGGGAAAAACAGTCTCTATTATAATGCTGAAACAAATGGATATCCATATAAAAATAAATGCATTTATACAAAAATCTACTCCAAATGGATCATAGACATAAATGTAAAACCAAAAACTATAAAACGTTAAAAGTGCACATAAAAGAAAATCTTTGTGACTCTAGTTAGTCAGCAGTTTCTTAGATACCACAAACTGATTTCAAAAAATTGTAAGCTGACATTCACCAAATTCAAATTTTTGTTTTTTGAAAGACAATATTAAGAGAGTGAAAAGACAAGCCACAGTAAGAAAAAATATTTTTAGGTCATGTGTGTAATAAAGAATGTATCCAGAACATATAAAAACAACCTTCAAAACTCAATATTAAGAAAACAAACAATAGAATTTTTAAAAGAACACAAGACTTAAACAGAAACTTCATCTATTCAACAAATGGCAAATAAATGAAAAGATGTTCAACATCATTGGTCATTAGAAAAATACAAAGTAAGTCCACAGTGAGATACCACTACACACCTATTAAAATAGCTAAAATGAACAAGACTAAGCATATCAAGTGTTGACAAGGATGTGGAGCAACTGAAACTCCCACACGCTGCTGGGGAGAACATAAAATGATAGCGTCACTATGAAAAACAGTTTTTCAGAGTCAAAAGAAGATAAATTTACACCTACTGTGTGATCCACTTATTCTACTCCTTAATATTTACCCAGGGAAAATGAAAGCTTATAACTATATACAAAGACTTACACATGAATATTTATGGCAGCTTTCTTTACAATAGCAAAAAACTGGAAGCAACCCAAATTCCATCAGCAAAGGAATGGAGAAACAAAATGTGGTATATCTGACAAAGGAATAGTATTCAGTAATAAAAAGGAATAAACCATCGATATACAATACAACATGCATGAATCTCAAAATAGCAATACTGAGTGAAAGAAACCAGATGAAAATGAGTATGTACTATATGATTCTATTTATGTACAATTTTAGAAAATTCAAACTAATCTATATGACAGAAGGCAGAATAGTGTTTGCCTGGAATGCGGGTGGAAAACAAGGTGAGATGAAGAGGAGAAAGATAACACAAAGGGGCAAGAGGAAACTTGTGGTTGTGATGGATATGCTATTTATTTTGATTGTGGTGATGGTTTCACAGGTGTATACATAGGTCAAGAATTACCAAAATGTAAATTTAAATATTTTCAGTTTATTTCAATGATTTCTCACTTAAGCCATTCTTTAAAAATTGAAAGTGAGTCCCAGATAAATTCCCTGCCCAGAGCTCTCCTAGTCAGTGAGATGGTCTGAGCTAAAATTGTATGATGACGATTGAGAGGAAAATTGTGTCAAGTCATCCAAACTTCATCCCAAGAGTCACCTTGGTAACCCTAAAGCAGCTAGGGACTAAGCTGGAGGCTATAAAACTTTTTCTGCAGCCAAAACTCAAATAAAAATGCATATCAGCAATGACTTAGCCCAAAGGAAGCATTTTCAAAAGTCTGACACAATAGAAAGAGAAATTAATTGAGAGCCACATGACCTGATTAGATTTTCTGGAAATGTCCTGTGATTAGCTAGTTGTAACCTAGGGCATATCCCTTATTTATCTATAAATTTGAGTTGGACTCATTCTATAGAGCCTCTTCCGGAATCATCACTCAAGACCCATTGCCATAGCCTTTCCTTTCTGTCATTCTGTTTTTCTGTGACATATGAAAATATATGTGCCCAAAATTAAGAAAAACAAAATAAATAAATATAATTAAGGGAAATATAAGAATTAGAAAGAAATAATTAAAGAGACAAAATCTGTAACTATTTATACTATCAGAGTGACAAAAATTGTTGCAACTATTAGAACCATCAGTAGATGCCATCATTTTTCTGAGTAAGTTAAGCTACTCAATCATTAAGTATTGATTAAGTTCCTATGGCACATAATTTCGTATTTGTAGAATAAATGAGTATTAATAGTTTGTTGTCATGTTTGACATGTTTTGTTTTAACTTATAGGCTGAAAATTTCAGGTGACATCAGGTTTTGTTTTTACAAGATATTAGTATATTCAAATATTTTTGAAACATAAAATTTTAAATTATTTTTATCACCATCCACTCACTATCATGGCATATTTCAGAATGCCTTAAACAATCTAGGGCCCTGCCCTCTAAGAGTTTGCCTTCTAAAATAGAAGGCATTCTTTTGCATTCAAAATAGAATGTTACACTCATTTTGTCAGTAACTTTTTACAGCATGTAAATTGTTATGTCTCTAACTACATTTCTTCTTTTTTTTTTGGGACGGAGTCTCACTCTGTCGCGCAGACTGGAGTGCAGTGGCCAGATCTCGGCTCACTGCAAGCTCCGCCTCCCAGGTTCACGCCATTCTCCTGACTCAGCCTCCCAAGTAGCTGAACTACAGGCGCCCACCACCTCGCCCAGCCAGTTTTTCTGTATTTTTTTTAGTAGAGACAGAGTTTCACCGTGTTAGCCAGGATGGTCTCGATCTCCTGACCTCGTGATCCGCCCGTCTCGGTCTCCCAAAGTGCTGGGATTTCTAACTACATTTCTTAAAACAATATTGCCACTTGAGTGGAATCAATCAGATGGAATTATCCTGTAACGTCAAAATTCTGAGTCATTCCATGTGAACAAACTCTTATTACTTCTGGATTCTGGAGAGAAATTGCCTTTCTTAAGGATCATCATCATGAACAGTGAATGAGCATTTAATTTTTAAAAATTGACTTCCTCAAAAAGGGTTTGTCTTCTAAAGAATAAACAGGTACTTGATACCATCTACTCTGCTTGGGTCCTATAAGGTCATTGAACTACAAAGAAAACCCCCTAAATATTTGTGGTTAAGGTTCCTGCCAAAATACAGCTTTTCTAAGAAGGCCCCCAACCACAAACCTACAGTTAAGGATTAACCTCTACAGTCAAATAATAATAATGCAAAATGTCCCTTCAAGTGGTAAAGATTAGTACTCCAGACAAGAGATTATGGTGGAATTTAAAGCTCAAAAAATAAGACTAAAGTCCAAGATTAAGTGAGAATTTTCTTTGAGTTTTAAGGACTGGGCAGAGGTTCAGAATTGGAGTTCTCTTAAAGAGGCACTATTTCTTTTTGAAATCAACATGCAGCAACATCTCTTAGTGAGCAGATCTGTTGCTGGGCTAGGATTACTCTCTTACCTTAGGTATACATTACAAGTAGAAAAGTGCATGGCTTCGACTTAAAAAAAGGAAATTTCTGATGGTGAATGAACATTATATTTAAAAATATAACATTTGAAAGTTATTCAAAAGGGTCCAATGTCATCAAAAAGAATAGGAAAACATGCACTCACTACAGAGATTCTGGTTAATAGAAAAGAAGGTAAGATATAAAGATGCAAGGATGCTTCTGGTCCTTGAGGATTTTATAGACCACTGAGGAGGAGGGATGTTTAGAAAAAGAAAGAGCTCATTGTTCCAGCTAGTGTCAGAGAAAGCTTTACAGAGAAGGGTGGAGAGCCTTGAAGAAACAAATACCAGGAGTTAGATATAGGCAAGAGGGAGAAAAAGGATTCCAGACAAAGGCATCAGCATGTGCATGGGTAAAGCCTCAGCATGTGCTTGGGTAAAGGTTCAGGTAAAGGCTCACCAACGTGAATGGTACTTTCTCACCTGGGAAAGTTATGTCGTGTGGTTTGAGCCTTTCAGAAGTTGCCATAAGAAGGTAGAAATACAGGGTTTAGCCATAAAGTTAGACCAAGGCCAGAACTTAGAGGGCTTGGATGCAGTTTAAGAAGTCGGATGTGAATTACTGGCAAAGAGAAATATCAAAGACTTTTTAAAAAGGGAATGAGATTAGCAAATTTGGGCTTGAAAAATGAAACTTCAATTAAACCCTTTTCAGTTTTTTCTTTCAGGGAGCCCATCGAGGAGTTCTACTTTTCCAGGTCAAATGGGTCTCAACTGAACGTCAGGAAAGGCGCACAGGGAGGCAATGTAGACCATGCTCAGATCCTCCCACTCTGGTGTACCAGAGGGCTCACCTTTCAAGTGCTTGATGTTTTGAGTTTGGTTTGGGGTTCACAATGACAGTTAACTTGATTTTAAAAGATCTGGCTGTATTTTTTTTTTTTTGAGATTGAAAAACACTGTTGTAGAAAATGAACTTCAAGTTAGTATCCAGTCCTCCTTCCCAAAGGTTACCACTATCCTAAATTGGAAAACTATATATTATTTTTGCATATTTTTTATTTTATGTAACTGACATTATATAGTATATACTTATCCTATGTTGTCCTTTATCTAAACTTGGTTTTGTAAAATTATCCATTCTATTGTATTCAATAATCATTAATTCATTTTTATCACTGAATGTAATGTATTTATATGTATATACCACTATCCTTTCTACAGCTGATGGACACTTGGATTTTTTCCCCACTTTTGGCCATTATGAATAAGGCTCATAGGAACGCTCTTGTATTTGTCCTTGGGTGTATATATGTTTGCGTTTCTGTCAGAAGTGGAACTGCTGGAGCATGAGATGTGTGTGTGTGTTTGGACCAGTTTTCCAAAATAGATGTGCCAGTTTACATTCTCGTCAACAATGCACGAAATCTCCTGCTGCTTTCTATTCTCACCAAACCTTGTCAGATATTTTTAACATTGCCCATTCTGATAGATATGTGTTTCTCATTGTGGTTTTAATTTGCATTTTCCTGAAAATTAATGTCATTAACTACCTTTTTGTCTGTTTTATTGGCCATCTGGAAATTATTAAGTGTCAGTTCATGTCCTTTGCTCATCTTTATTGAACCCAATAGACTTTTTCTTAATTTGTAGTAATTTATTATATATTTGCATACAAGTCCTTCATCAGTTATATGTATTTCAAATATCTTCTGCTAGACATTTATGTTATTTCCAGTTTAAAGTTAGGATTAAAGATGCTATGAGCAATTATGCACAAATCTTTGTGTAGAAATATATTTTTATACTCTAGAGGAAATACCTGGGAGTAAAATTGCTGATTTATATAGTAAGTGTATGTTTAACTACATGCAAAGTTTTCTGTAGTGGTTACATTTTACATTCCCACCAGCAATGTATAAGAATTCAGTTGTTTGACATCTTTATTAAGAGCTGTTATTGTCTGCCACTCATTTATTTGTGGCCATTCTAAAAGATGTGTTTCACTGTTGTTTCACTAATAAAATATGGCTTTTCGTTGCATTTCCCCAATGATTATAAGGATGACCACCTTTTTTCATGTGCTTATTAACCATTCACAGATTATCCTTTGTGAAATTTCTGTTTAAATTTTGCCCATTTGTATTGCACTTTTACTAGGTTTTAAGATTTCTTTATGTTTATATAGAAGTATTTTTTCTCAAATGGATTTTTCAAATATATTTTCCAGTTTATGTGGTTTGCCTTTTAATGTTATTAATGGTCAATTTAGAAAAGCAGCAGCTTTTAATTTTAATGAGATGAAATGTATCCATTTCTTTACAGTTTATACATCTTGTGACCCAACACATCTTTGCTGACCACAAAACTATATAAGGATATTCTTCCCATGATTTCCTCTAATGTTTTACAGGCTTAGCTTTTGTATTTGGATCTAGTATTCCTATATTTCAAGTCAAATGTTGTGTCTGATATGAGGTAAGGGTCAAGGTTCATATTGTTTATCTTTATGGATATGAAGTTATTCCAACAACATTGATTGAAAAGAGTATCTTTTCCTTATTGAATTACCTTGGCACTTTTGTCAGAAACCAATTGACTTCATATGTGTGGGTTTATTTCTGGCCTTTGTATGCCATTCTGTTGATCACTACATTCATTTTAGGTCAATACTGTCCTATTATGGTTACTGTAGTTTCTTAATGGTAAGTCTTGAAATTGGGTAACATATGTGCTCCAAATTCATTCATCTTTTTCAAAATTAGTTGCTTATTCTAGGTCTTTGGGATTTCTACATACATTTTAGAATCAGCCTCTCAATTACTAAAAAAATTCTTCATAGGATGTTGATAGTTTTGAGCAATTTAAGAATGACGTGTATTTTGGTTTTCTTTTGTTATCTTGTTTGTCTGCTTGGATTTCACTGGGCTTCTTGGATCTGTAGGTTTATTGTTTTCATCAAAATTGGAAAAAATTTTGGTGATTAATTTTCAACTAGTTTTTCTTTCCCTCCCCTCCATCTGAGACTCTAATTACATGTACAAGTCACTGAAATACTGTCTTTTTTTTTTTCTTCTTCTCCCTCTGTCCTTAATTTTTGATAGTTTCTGTTGCGATATCTTCAGGTTCTCTAAACTTTTCTTCCTCAATGTCTAACCCACTGTAAATACAATCTAGTAAATATTTCATATGTTGCATTTTTTGCCTCTAGAAATTTATCTTAATAACCTCCATTTATTTCCTCATTCTCTTGTTCTCTTATCTTTAAATCCTTGAACATATTGAGTATGTTTACAATAGTACTTTTAATATTTATATATGCTACCACCATCATTGCTGTCATTTCTTATTCAATTTATATGGACTAATTTTTCTTCCAGTTATGTGTCACATTTTCCTGCTTCCTGCTATGTCTAGTAATTTTTTATTAAATTCTAAGCATTTTGTATGTGTTTTTATTGTTGTTGTCGTTGTTGTTGTTGTTGTT
>NW_012103454.1:2936272-2937488 GCF_000951045.1 Mandrillus leucophaeus
GAAGGAACTGGCCTGCTTCAAGACCCCAAGGACACCAATTCAGCCACATTCTTAAGGCAGCTACCCAGCAGATAGGGTATAGATGCCGTCCGGGCCATTTGTCCTCATAGCATGAAAGTTATACATGCTTATAAATTAACATATTACAGTATGTAAAAACACTTTCTTGAATTTTAAAGTGTATAGTGTTGACCAAGCATGGTGGCTCATTCCTGTAATCCCAGCACTTTGGGAGGCCAAGGTGGGCAGATCACCTGATGTCAGAAGTTCAAGACCAGCCTGGCCAATATGGTGAAACCCTGTCTCTACTAAAAATACAAAAATGAACCAGGTGTGGTGGTGGCTGCCTGTAATCCCAGCTACTTGGGAGGCTGAGGCAGGAGAATCGCTTGAACCCGGGAGGTGGAGGTTGCAGTGAGCTGAGATCACACCATTGCACTCCAGTCTGGGTGACAAAGCAAGACTCTGTCTCAAAAAAAAAAAAAATTAAATTAACAAATAAATAAAGTGTAAAGTGTGTATATATTAAGTGGTAAAATGTATAAGGAGGTTACAAAATATTCCTGCTTACATTTTTATTTTTTAAGCATTGGTTAATTTGAATCAAACTCTTGTATCCACATGAAACCATTGGGCTTATCAACAAGTGACAGGATATTTGAATTATATTCATATGCTTAGATTTCATGCAGTTTTCATGTCTTAAAACCAAGTCATATCTTTAAAATCTTATTTTTCTTTAGATATAAGCAAATGGGATGCAATTTGAGAATTTTTTAATTAATTGTAGGAGGCTGTGCTCTACAATTAAAACTATGTTGACCATGGCTAGAAATCACCTATTTAATTTAAGCAAATGACTTCAAGAAGATTTGAACTATTACAAATCATCCCACTTTAAGACTGGTTAGTTATGATCCACAGCTCCCTTACACACATACACACACACAAACACATATTAACAAAGTAAGCCTGTTCTAGGTTCTCTCAGAAAAATATACTCTTGGCTTTGAGTTGGGTTGATATCAGATGACTGAAAAACCTTTTTTCAGTTTTTGGGAAATGCAGCAGGTAGTAGAAAATTCAAGCAAACAGGGTACAATTAATGAACAATATATTATTTGGTTGTTGTTTTAATTGTGTTAAATTTCATTTTTAAAGGTATTCAAAACTATTATAATTTGTAGATTTATATAAGAAAATGTTTATGTGCATG
>NW_012103454.1:2941968-2944396 GCF_000951045.1 Mandrillus leucophaeus
CTGTCCTATTATGGTTACTGTAGTTTCTTAATGGTAAGTCTTGAAATTGGGTAACATATGTGCTCCAAATTCATTCATCTTTTTCAAAATTAGTTGCTTATTCTAGGTCTTTGGGATTTCTACATACATTTTAGAATCAGCCTCTCAATTACTAAAAAAATTCTTCATAGGATGTTGATAGTTTTGAGCAATTTAAGAATGACGTGTATTTTGGTTTTCTTTAGTTATCTTGTTTGTCTGCTTGGATTTCACTGGGCTTCTTGGATCTGTAGGTTTATTGTTTTCATCAAAATTGGAAAAAATTTTGGTGATTAATTTTCAACTAGTTTTTCTTTCCCTCCCCTCCATCTGAGACTCTAATTACATGTACAAGTCACTGAAATACTGTCTTTTTTTTTTTTCTTCTTCTCCCTCTGTCCTTAATTTTTGATAGTTTCTGTTGCGATATCTTCAGGTTCTCTAAACTTTTCTTCCTCAATGTCTAACCCACTGTAAATACAATCTAGTAAATATTTCATATGTTGCATTTTTTGCCTCTAGAAATTTATCTTAATAACCTCCATTTATTTCCTCATTCTCTTGTTCTCTTATCTTTAAATCCTTGAACATATTGAGTATGTTTACAATAGTACTTTTAATATTTATATATGCTACCACCATCATTGCTGTCATTTCTTATTCAATTTATATGGACTAATTTTTCTTCCAGTTATGTGTCACATTTTCCTGCTTCCTGCTATGTCTAGTAATTTTTTATTAAATTCTAAGCATTTTGTATGTGTTTTTATTGTTGTTGTCGTTGTTGTTGTTGTTGTTGTTAGTGTCTGGATTTTGTCATCTTCCTTTAAAGAGTATTGAACTTTATCCTCAGAGGCAGTTCAGTTTCTGGCTGGTAAGCTCAATTGTTTTGAGACCTGTGGTTATTTTAAGCTTTATTAGAAAAATCTAGGTTAGTTTTTAACTGTATAGCTAGTTTATCCCTATTATTAAAGCATGACAAAAATTTCTGGTGTCTCTACTGAATGCCTCAGATGTTAAATGAAGACTATATTCTAGGTGATAGAAACTTTTTTTTTTGAGACAGCGTCTTCCTTTGTCACCCAGACTAGAGTGCAGTGGCACAATCTTGGTTCACTGCAACCTCTGCTTCCTGGCTTCAAGTGAATCTCATGCCCCACCCTCCCAAGTAGCTGGGATTACAGGCGTGTACCACCACACCTGCTAATTTTTGTATTTTTAGTAGAGACGGGGTTTCACGATGTTGGCCAGGCTGGTCTTGAACTCCTGGCTTCAAGTGATCCACCCATCTCAGCCTCCCAAAGTGTTGGGATTACAGGCGTGAGCCACCATACCCAGTCAGCTGATAGAAACTTAAAGAGCTCACAGCCCTATGTAAACTCTCAGAATGGTTCATTTTACATCAATATGGCCATTCTTCACATTGTCTTATGGGTAATTACCCTATTATTCCGCAAAGCCTAATAAGGACTTCCCTAGAGATTTTTGGAGCTCTCTTTCTGCTCTTTGGAACTCTGTGCTGCAACTTCCAGTGCAATCCAGAATGTTTTTAGAGGGAGAGCTTGGGCAATCACAGGGATCAACTTGCATGTTTCCCTTCTCTCTGTTGTCACTATGTTACCCGTTATCCAATTTCTGATAACAGTTTATTGATATCTTTTCCCAATTTTTTTTTTTTTTTTGAAATAGAGTTTTGCTCTTGTTGCCCAGGCTGGAGTGCAATGGCATGATCTCAGCTCACTGCAACCTCCGCCTCCTGGGTTCAAGTGATTCTTCTGCCTCAGCCTTCCAAGCAGATGGGATTACAGGCACCCACCACCACACCCAGGCACCCTGACAACAAAACTATGCTCAACTATACTGTAAAATGTTGCCTCTTTGCCAACCTGAAGAATTGGGTTTGATTTAATCAAATGTAGCCTTCCAATATATAATTTTTGTTACCCAGTATATAACAAAGATATTGAATATTCAATAGTTGTATAAAGAATTAAAATAACTAGAAAATAATTTAATTGCCCTAAGTTCAGCAAATGATGAGAAGAAGTTCGGCATGATTACAAGTAGCACTAATGTTAAGGGCAATTCTCTACTTATGGAAATGGAAAAGCCATCTGAATACCAGTTTAATTGGGAAGTGTTAGAAGATGCTGATGTGGTTACTGAAAGGTCATCATTAACTTGTCCAAGATTGATCCCTTGCTAGCTCTTCTCCCAGGGAAGGAACTGGCCTGCTTCAAGACCCCAAGGACACCAATTCAGCCACATTCTTAAGGCAGCTACCCAGCAGATAGGGTATAGATGCCGTCCGGGCCATTTGTCCTCATAGCATGAAAGTTATACATGCTTATAAATTAACATATTACAGTATGTAAAAACACTTTCTTGAATTTTAAAGTGTATAGTGTTG
>NW_012103454.1:2945396-2974332 GCF_000951045.1 Mandrillus leucophaeus
TACATTTGCTATTAAACTTATATCATTTCTAAAAATCTTAAAGAATGATGCATTAAAACCCAAACACCGAACATTGAACCAGCTCATGTTAGGTGTTCAGTGTTTGGTTTTTAAAGCATATTCCTAAGATTCTCAGGAACTAAGAAAGTTTTGTAGCAGATGATGTGCTGGGTATTGGACCGCAAGCTTTACATGCATTATTTCATTTAATCTGCACATCCTCATTTGGTAGATAATATTATTATATCCATTTTTCATCTGGGGTTAAAGAGGTTAGGTAAATTGGGAAAGCCAACACAGTTTGTTGAAGAGTTGGGGTTTTAAGTTTTAACTGTCCAAGAGTAAAGCCCTTAATCTGCATTATGCAATATTGCCTCCAAAACATAAAGTGCTTTAAGGTACACAAAGAATTTTCAAGTTTATTTTACTTAATCCTCACAATGACCATTCCGAGAGATGTACACATTTTGTATTGATTATATAGTGGAACCAGACTCAAACCCAGCGCTATAGCTGCCTTTACTTCAACCTAATTTAAAAGAGAAAACTTGCCAAGTCCAAATGCTATTATGTTAACTAATAGCTAAAATCATTCATATTTTTTCAGAATAGCCATGGAGGAAAAAAGATTATTGCAGTAGGATGTAACCCATCCTTGGGTATATCTAAAATATTTTTTAAAGTTTTCCATATTTTTAAATTTAGCCTACTTCTCTTCCTACCATTAGGCATTCAAAAAGTAAAATAGGAGGGAACACTACTTTTTGCTATTTAACTAAAAAAAAATTATGACTTTTCTGGTAGTGGTGATCATTTTCAAGTCAGAATATTTTTGTAGACAGTTGATGAAAAAAAAACAGAAAATAAAAAGTGTAGCAATTTTTTAAGTTTTGCTTTTTACTAGAATTTTAAACATTCTTAGTAGGTTATTTACTACCATAAATTTAGTGTAGCTTTTTAGAGCACTCAGCAGTTTCCTGGGGATAGCCCTGTTGAGGCCAATGGTGATGATTTAACTAATCAACAGAATGGTAATGTATATCAAATATGCCAAGGCAACATTTTAAAATATATATTAAATAGGCCAAGGCAACATTATCTATAGTATTCCTGCTATACTGACATTTGAAAACCAAAGAGCTTTTTCTTTAACTCTGTCACATATTTAATTGTTTTTTCTTCAGAATACTTTCATCAGCAGCATATTTAATTTGTACAAATATGTTCTAGCAAAAATGAATAAAATGGAAATGTCCTTGAAAAAATTTTAAATACTATAAAATTATGCTTTGCATATTCACTTTTATATATTATATGTTAATATAAACATAATTATTATACAAGGCTGTTTATATAAAACCATATATGTTCCACCTCATGGGACATCTAAGTAATTTTCAACATAATTTTGACTCTATGTGATATTTGTATGCTCTAACTTAAGAAATTAGCCTCTGATAAGATGTGGCACCACTGCATTCAAAGTGGAAACAAATAATCTTTTTTTTTAATTAAGAAGATCAAATTCCAGTTTTAAAACATTGATACTTATTCTGAATAGAGAGTCTGCATAGGTTTCTCCAATAAACATTCCAATTAATTGATATGCAAATATATACTCAATTTATACTGGCCACTAAATCACTTTGCTATGGAAGAATCAAATGCCATGTATCCAAAAAAAATTATATGGAGATTGTTACTCTTATTTTTAAAAAACACAATAGCTGGCTATGCCTTTAGATCCTCCTCTTCCATTCTCTTTCTCTTTTTTTTTCCTGTCTGTTGAATGTGATTGAAGTGGCTGAGATTGTTTTAACATCTCTAACCTTTAAGGCAGTCCTAAAAGCATTCCATGTTCTCCTGAACATCATATGACACTGAAATAAGGTGGAACACCTTGCATCTCGAGTCCCTCTAATTTCCAGCCTGCAACCTCTTACTTTTGAGCTTTAACAGTCTCAGAGATTGCAAAGAAAACAATATAAAAGCACCTCATAGATTACCACACCATTACTAGTCCTAGGCACTTCAGCAGTTGAAAACTCCTTGATCCCACACTATAAAAACGCCTTCTGAAGGCTATTCAGCTCCTCTTTGATTTTTGGCCCAAGTCTTAATTTTCCCACAGAGCTGAAGCTCTGTGTTTCATTAGGGATATCACCTTAAATCCCTGTGTGCCCCTACTTGTTTCAAAGGGGTTTCTCTTCTACAGATTCATTTCTATCTATTTTGTAGGTGAACTAATGAGTATCAAAATATATTTTTAAAACGTATTGATAATAAATACTCAGGTTTTTTTTTTTCAGATAAATCCCAATGAATTTATCTGAAATTCATGGGGATGAATTTCATTCATTGGGATGTGTCTCATTCTTCTCATTTATAAAATGAAGAAAATAGACTAAATTTGTTCTAAAATTTTTGACTCAACAAAGCCCCTTAAAGTAGCTAACTTGGATTCTTGGACACTAATGTTTCTATGCAATAAATAACAAAAATGTCTGAATTTTTTTTCATTCCAGTCTGATACAATCCCTTCATATTTAATCCTTAGGTTAAACACACGCCATTAGGGTTAAGTTCACATTTTGTTCCGCAGCTTTCTAAGTTATTCTTGCACTTTGTCTCAACCAAATTTGTAGGATTTAAAATGGCAGTCTGGAAAAGTCATAAGATCTTTTCACTCCACACAGCGTAGATAATTTTGACAACAGAATTAGGGTCTTTAATTCTCCCAATAAAGATAAAATGCGAAAATCTTGAAATATGAAATCAATCCTTAGTACAACATGTTTATTCTGTATTCATGCTGCTTTTTTGTAAATGGATTCCAAACAATCTACAAAAAGCCAAAAAACACAAAGCTTTCTTCCCAGGACTTATCTCATTTACAACTTGATCCTCATATAAACGGCTTATAGATACACCGGTTCATTTTTCGTTTAAAATGCCAACATAGCCATCACCTTTCCTTGACCATATAAATAACACATGCTCATTAGAGAAAATTTTCACAATGCAAACAAAAGGAAGAAGGTAAATGTCTACTGAAATTATTTTTTCCTATAGTAATCTTTTGGGGTTAATTATTTAGTGGAAAGTTAAATTATTTACCATGGCATTAAACACAACGGAAAAATTGAGTAGCCAGCAAAGTTCCTATCTTTTAGGAATTTAAATGCAAAGTTATAGTTGCCTGTGCCATTAGGTAAGCCATTTGGCACTGAGTAATCTATTTAAAAAACAACGAATTATTCTAAAATGATATAACCATCATTTTAAGTTGTGAACTTAATTAGACAGTGGCTGTTTAGAAACAAGTCAATAAGAAAAAATTGCTATTTTAATAGAATCATTTGTCACAAGTACGTAAAGAGATGCAGTTCAGTAGATCCAAATATAGAGTAGGTAATACATGTTTAATACTATTAATAAGTCACAGGTCCTAGGAGAAATGTCGGGGCATAGCTAGAGACTGTGTTTAAGGCAAAGGCAATTCCTCTTTTACATTTAACTAATGAGGAATTTAAATGTTTTATACTCAAAATTATTAACCAAACCAGGGGCACTTGGAGTTGAATTAAACACCTTTATAAGGAAGATAGCATCTTAAATTACTCTAATTGTTCTAAATGAAACAATTTTGTTTTATGGGCTCAATTGAGACAAATGTGTATAAGTGTGTTTAATCACACTTTTACTGGACCTAACTGTACATCCACTCCTACAAACCTACCAAATCTTTTCTTCATCTGAGCATTAAAAGACTATGTTGCACAGCTGGGTTAATGGGAGATAAGCATAAAACTGATTCAGATAAACTCCCCAAATTAGTCTCGCTGAAAAGTGATCCCATACAAAGTGGGGCACGTCGACGGATGAAGTTTGATCTCCATTGTGGGGAATCACTAGTTGGGTGACCTCAGGCAAGTCAGAGTCTAGGTTAATAACCGATGTTGTCAGAATACTGAAAGATTAATAAGATTATGGAGAGAATACCTAGAACATTACAGGTTCTCAACAGTGTTTCAGTTTACTTACATTCCTAGTGAAAATAAGAGCAACAGCACTCTTCCTTACAAGATGAACATCACCCAACTACTCCCATCACTAAATGCTTTTATTAAGTGTCTGGGTGAGAAACAATGTGACACAATGTATAAGTATATTTCAGCAGGGTTATGCGTTCTTTAGGAATGCTGTAATCCAAGGTAGAGAAGACAGATGAACCCTAAAGCACACGAATACAAAGCGGATACCCATTTCCATAAGAGTTTTTATGTGCTACCCTAAAAAATGGTATCCTGGCCTTCAATAATGAGAACTTGCCTAGTCAACTATTCATCCTTTGTTCAGTGAACATGGTAGAAAAACAAATGCCTTAGGACATAAATTACATGTTTATTGTGTATTATTATTATTATTATTTCAGATGGAGTTTTGCTCTTGTCAACGAGGCTGGAGTACAATGCTCAATCTCGGCTCACTACAATCTCCACTTCCCGGATTCAAGCAATTCTCCTGCCTCAGCCTCCGGAATAGCTGGGATTACAGGCGCATGCCACCATGCCCAGATAATTTTTGTATTTTTAGTAGAGATGGCGTTTCACCACATTGGCCAGGCTGATCTCGAACTCCTGACCTCAGGTGATCTGCCCGCCTTGGCCTCCCAAAGTGCTGGGATTACAAGTGTGAGCAACCACACCCGGCCTGTTATTAATTTTTTTAATGATAATTACTAAAATTAACAGATACCTAGGAAGAATATAATAGCATGCAACCTATTTTAAAGAAGTGTTTTATATAAATGTGTATGTGTTTGTTTATGGATCCACACAATCATATATTTTTCACAAATTCTGCAGAATATTTCATGTGACATATGGAAATACATATAATGCAAATGAATAAAACTATTTATAATCAGAGAAATAGACTGTAGGGGTAGAAAAGATCAAGAGAAAGTTTAAACAAATAAAAGCAGACCTCACTGTCCTTAAAGTCAGTTACTAAATTTCAATTGCTAATTTGGCTCGGACTTTACTAGTCGGCAACAGAGGGCAAAGCACAGGGAAAACACTGTAAGACACAGAAGCCAAATGATTGTAAGACTAAATATCCTGCTTGCACAGAGAAGCAATGCTTTTCCTTTCATAAAGATCTAACAGAAGTTTCTCCAGGGAGGTTTCTCATAAATGAGATATTAAAGGAGGAAGTGGACAATATTTACCACAGCAACCCCTAGTAAACAAAATAGATACTTTTTTTTAAACTATATTCTGAAAATATTGTAACGCAAGACTC
The DNA here is from genome assembly GCF_000951045.1 of Mandrillus leucophaeus. NCBI lineage: Eukaryota > Metazoa > Chordata > Mammalia > Primates > Cercopithecidae > Mandrillus > Mandrillus leucophaeus. Next base: position 2,950,704 of record NW_012103454.1, read on the forward strand.
ATGAACTGAAGTGAAATTGACTACGTAAAAAAGATAAATCCTCTGAAAGAAATGTGACGGGTCAGACTATAAAATTCAGCATTAAAGAACAAGCGCTCCTGTGTCTCATTCTTCTCATTTATAAAATGAAGAAAGTAGACTAAATTTGTGCTAAAATTGTTGACTCAACAAAGCCCCTTAAAGTAGCTAACCTGGATTCTTGGACACTATATGTTTCCATGCAATAAATAACAAGAATGTCATTAATGATGCTAACTGAGAGGGAAACGTTTGGAGAGGAAGGAAATATTATTCTGGGCTGATTGGCAACCTATCCATTTCTCTGGGTAAACCACGTGAAAAGAAAAATAGGCCAAATTGCCACAAACTGGAGGCCTGTGGGTAAGTTTGCTTTATTTGACTCATTCTGGCAAGGATGGTGTTTTCACATTCTTAATTCATTGGGAATTTTTTAATATTGGAAGATTTCACATACCAATGTGGATTTCTTGCTTCTAAAAGAGTCAGAAATAGTAAGAATCAACTGGAGCTGCTTATCCAGTGTCCCCTTTAGCCAGGCCGTATGCTCTCTACTGTGACACAGTCGCTGTCATTCTCTGCTGTGAAATTGTGTCAGCTGCCTTCTATCATTGTGCCTGTGCTATTTTTCTTCCTGTTGTAGATTTAGAACAAAGCACTATAGTTTCTGCTACATCCAAATCTCCCTTTCAAAAGTAGGAAGACGACAGACTGATGAAAAGAGTAATTAGTTTCAAGAAAAATTAGAGACTTTATTTCTTAGTGGAAGTCATGAAAATGCCTACATATTTAAATACGCTCAGTTAATACGGCCTGTTTTTACGCCTGGTATACAGAGAGGTGGGAGGATTGCCTTACTCTGGGAGGTCAAGGCTGCAGTGAGCTGTAATTGCCCCACTGCACTTCAACCTGGACAACAGAGCGATACCTTGTCTCAAAAAAACAAACAAAAAACAAAAACAAAAACAAAAAACAACGGAAAAAAAACTGGTGACATAATACCTGAAGGCACTTCCATTGTACCTTATATGTAGAAACATACATATGATATTTTATATGTACTTGATGTATTTGATTTTATTTATCAAAAAATGGAATGTATTTGATTTTATTGTATGTATTTGATTTAATGTAATGTATGTATTTGATTTCATTTATCAAAAAAGTATATACTTTGTATTAACATGTTGCCTTTACTTTAAATATCCTAGGACAATCAAGAAAAGAACAAATGATAATATTTCCAAGAGAAATATTTAAAAGTAGGAGGGAAAAAGAAATTATCTCAAAAACTCAAAATTCAACTAACTTCCAAAAAATGATGAGCATATAATTTTCTTTAAAGTTTACCTGAATGTGAAAACATATTATAGTTTTTTTAATCATATAAAACTATTACAGCTTCAAGTGGGGAAACACGCATATATATATATGTTTATAAATACACTCACATTGGCTATTTAACAATTACAGCAGTAGAATGCACTAGAGGCTTAGCAATGTATTGTTTTCATTATAAAATTAAAATTTATTAATATAAGTTTGAGTACGAACTCTGTAACAAAGATAAAACCTGGCTAAATAGCTATAATAATTCATGTCAACAAAAGACAACTTTTAAAGTTAGAAAGAATTGCTTAACAGAGTGACCTGGATAGAGAAGTTACATGTTATCTTGAGAAGTTAATGTTTTTGTAACATGTATGTTAATCAGTTAACCTCACAGAATAGAAAAGATAGCCATACTGTGATGGACATAAAACAAAAGTGGAAAAATTGGCCGGGATGTAAATAAAGTAAGCTCCTGGCCAGAGGTGGTGGCTCACGCCTGTGATCTCAGCAGTTTGAGATGCCAAGGCTTGAGGATCCCTCGAGCTCAGGAGTTTAAGACCATTCTGGCCAACATAACAAAATCTCACCTCTACTGAAAATCAGAAAAATTACCCAGGCATGGTGGCACAACCTGTAGTCACAGCTACTTGGGAGGCTGAGGAAGGAGGATAGCTTGAGCCAAGGAGATTGAGGCTGCAGTGAGCTGTGTTCATGCCACTGCACTCCAGCCTGGGCAACAGAGTAAGACTCTTATCTCAAAAAAAAAAAAAAAAAAAGGTCGGGTGCAGGGGCCTGTAATCTCAACACTTTGGGAGGCTGAGGCGGGCAGGTCATGAGGTCAAGAGATCGAGACCATCCTGGCCAACACGGTGAAACCCTGTCTCTACTAAAAGTACAAAAATTAGCTGGGCGTGGTGGTGGATGCCTGTAATTCCAGCTACTTGAGAGGCTGAGGCAGGAGAATCGCTTAAACCCGGGAAGCAGAGGTTGCAGTGAGCCAAGATTACACTGCTGCACTCCAGCCTGGGTGGACAGAGCAAGACTCCATCTCAAAAAAAAAAGAAAGAAAGAAAGAAAGAAAAAAAGTAAGCTTCAATTAAGAGGAAATTCTGTATTTAATTAAAAGTAGGAACCAAACATCTATGGAGTCCCTATTGTAAGCAAGACATTGAGCTTGTCACCCTACATTTATTAACTCATTTGAACTCCTCAATCCACCTGTGATTAGCTATTTTCTCCAAAATGCTCTCATACACTAAGAAGGAAGGATCAAAGTACTTAGAAAGAGGGTGAAAACAAAATAACCCTAAAATCTATAAGAAAGCGCGGCACACAGTAACGTTACTACAGGGTATAAACAACATCGGTTTCTCATTCTGTTCATCTCTGACCAAACTTGTACAAATACTTCTCCCCCGCTGACTGACTCCAGAGCAAGGGGCTGCTCAGGTGAAACAGGCAATATCTGAAGCACAAAGAACCATCCTTCCTGCCTCTATTCTTTTTACCAATATAATTTTCCAGTGGTGAGATTCAAAATGCAGTAAAACCTCAGAAATGACACTAGAGTCCTTAATTAACTGCTTTTTTCTTACAATTTTGGGAGACCGTGGCAAATCACACACACAAAAATAATGGTATGCTAGATTTAACTAAACAAATGCACACAACTTTTACATTATATCCTGGGTTCAGGATAAATTTAGCCTCAAACCATGTGAACCCTGTACATTCAAATCTGTGCAGCAAAAAATTGAACTTCAGAGTAAGGCTAGCAGGCAATATAGCCTACGTCCTGGAATAAGAAAGGCCTGTGTTCAAATCCTGACTTTTCTGCTTGCTACATTGTCAGACTTCAGTGCATTCACTTGTGTAAAATGGGAACGATAACAACAACAGTATCTACTCCATAGGGTCATTGTGATAATTAAATGACAGGATCTATACCGAGCATGAAGGAGGTATGCATTATAATATCATCAATTTGGTTTTACTATATTAACTCTTTTAAAGCACTCACACAGTGTGTGTATGTACGTGTGTGTGTGTGTGTGTCTATGCGTGTGCTAGAAATCTTTTGGTAGTAAAGTTAACCCAATGCAGATTTTGTGAATGAATATATTCTAACCTAAAAATGCAATTAATTCTAACACCGTGTTACACAATTCTTTCCTTTTAGCAGAGAATTTTTTTTTTCTTTACTGAGAAGCACGTGCCATGATGAAAAAAGAAGCTATTTGAGCATTGATGAGTTCAGGTGAAAACTCTGGCTGTCACTCATTAGCTAGCAATTTCAAGTCACAACTTTCGTGTTCTCAGTTTTCTCATACTTTGCATAATCTTTGGTATGAAGATTAATGGAACTAGACACAGATTGGGCCCCAAAGAAACAGTAGTTTTTATCATTATCATTGTTGTTATTCAGTCTTCACCTTCTTATTTCAGTGCTCAATATTAAATTTGTATCATAACCAAGACTGAACATTAAAAATGTGTGAAGGACATTTTAAAGTCCTTTAATAGAATATGTCTTCATCTTATTACCAATTGCTGTGACATAAGAGATCAACTTAATTAATTAGAGAGATAAATGCTGTATAATTTGCCAAATTATTGGTATTTGTTGAGCCACACGGCCTCTTCCCTCGCCTAATAGAAATGTTAACTGATTGTTTTCAAAAGGAACATGGGATATTGAAAATGTTTCAGAAAATCTCTGTGCTCACATGTTGACACTATGGAGTCTTGGAAAGCTTCCTGATACATTTCCATGAGATGCAAACACAAGAATTGGTTTTCCTTTTGGGTTATGCTCAGACATGAAGGTAATTCAAAACATGATAGATACACTTTTCACCTGGATTTTTCAATGACAGTAACATATTTGGGTATAAAGAGTACAAAGTCAATGTTATATTAGTTTGGCTATTTCAGAAAAAAACCAAAAAGCCTGCAGTGACCTCCAGTAATAATAGATTTTTAAATCCACAGCTGGTTAACATTATCAGAATGAATCATGGAGCAGAAGTGACAGCTGGATTCGAGCCAGGGAGGCCAAAAGATACCAAAGGTAATTTCTGTGTTTTAAAAGGAGATTTTTATTTTTTTTTTTTTTTAGTGCCTCTGACCTGGCGCTACATACGTCTTAATTTAAGGCGACAGGTAGTGTGATAAAAAAACAAAGTACAATTATAGCTAAACCCCAAAGGATCTGAACAAATACAAGTGTCTTAAAAGCAGTATATTTTGCAACCAGAGCAACGCCTCCACTCTGCCCAAGAACTCTTGGCTAAATGCTGGAAATACCTAGTGTTCTATTTAGAGCAGTTTAATGTTTTTTTAAAATAAGGAATAAACTGTATCTGTTTTTATGGTCAAGTTAAAACAAGACTCCTACCTGTAAGCTTGACAGGTAAAGCCACACCAATCTTTTCAGCTTTAAAACCAGTAAAAAAAAAAAAAAAAAAAAAAAAACCTGTTTTATGCTTCTCAGCGTAGACAACAAAGTTATGTAGGTTTTTTCCCTTCAGATTTAGTGTAAATGTCCCCACCTGACACACGCAAAACCAAACTATCAAACAGAATGATGATGCTGATGTGCAACACCTGTACTTTCAGGGCCTCCAACAAAGGAAGACAGAAACTTCTCCATACACACCTGCTGGATGGGTGGACGCCTTTAACCTCTTCTTCTCCTGATGGGTCTCCACAAGGCAGAAATGGAAAAGAGGACTCGTCAGAGAGGCACTAAGAAGGACAGGCAAACAAAACTGCCCTTCATTACAAGATTTAAATATTTAATTATAGAATATATCTGGTAACATGCTGGGAAGGAAACTTTATATTAATCAAAAAAACAAAAAAACAAAAAAACAAAAAAAAAACAGAATTCACAATTGCTCCTAGCCAAACTGGAAAAAAGAAAAAAAAGTAGGTTTCTAAAAACACCAAAAGAAGACAAGTTATCATTTAAAGCAAACAAAACTTATGACATTTTGCAGCATGTATGGTGTATTAGTTCAGTCTCACACTGCTATAAAGAACTGCCCAAGACTAGGTAATTTACAAAGGAAAGAAGTTGAATTGACTCACAGTTCCACAAGGCTGAGGAGACCTCAGGAAACTCACAATCACGGCCGAAGGGGAAGCAGGCGCCTCTTACATGGCAGCAGGTGAGAGAGCTTGTGAGAGAATGCAGGAAAAACTATCATTTATAAAACCATTAGATCTTATGAGAATTCACTCACTATCACATACAAGCAAGTTCACACACTAAACCAGCATGAGGGAAACCACCCGTCATCCAATGACTTCCCTCCCTCAACATGTAGGGAAAACAATTCAGGTTGAGATTTGGGTGGGGACACAGAGCCTAATCAATTTATTTGGTATGCAATTCTTATTATATAATTTCTAGATAGATCATTTCTAGATATTAGATAAATTCTAGAAAATTTATCAAGCATAAATGCAGCATATATGTCTCCGAAAAAAAATACTTTTGAAAGACAAAGACATGTCGTTTACAGAGCTTAAATATTTGCATACTTAATTTGGTACCTCATGTATTCAGACTATTTTTTAAATAATATATAATTGTTTTAATCTACTTTTTTTAAGACTTAATAAATAGATGAATCATGACAAAACGAACAAATATACTATCTTTTTGGGAAAATGTTTAATCAAACTACTTAAAGTACAAGAAAAATTTTAAAATCTAATGATTGTACAACTTGAAGTACCACATTATAGAAAAAACAAAATTTTCCACTTTGCAACACCATTTGAAAGAACACTATGCATAATAGGTAATATAGTACTGAGACTTTGTATATGTTAAGGCAATTGGAACTTAATTACACTTAAAAATAGTTTCAAACACTGGATTAAATTCCCACATCATCAAACAATAAGACGTCTTTTAAGTATCTTAATTTATAAAACAATTGTCTTCAATTACTACATATATGGTATAGCTAGCTGGTTTTTACAAAACAAGATTTTTGTCCAACATTAATAGTCTATATACAGAGAAATCATTTATTTCACTGATAAAAAAATAGGAATACTCAAATACACCACCCTCATTTGTTACACTGCAATCCGTTTCAAGGCTTGAGGGGGGGGAACTCAAAGGTTGTATGTATTTCAAGTGTTAGATGTGGGCAGAAACAGAATCCCTTTGGAGTTTCTGGAAGATGAAAGAATGAACAACTTTCTTTCATGCTCTTTTCTCATCAGAGATAGAACAGATTTGCAAAGTTACCACCTAGCCAAATACTATTCTAAGCTCTGGAATTCTTCCCAAAAGTTGCAAGTGGGTAATTTTTTTAATCAAATAAAGTGACTTAGTCATTTGTGTGATATCATCATTTAAGAGAGCAAGTCCTCATACCAAACAAGAGCATTATTTTAACAACCCCTATTTCAGTGGCCACCCTTCTAACCCACGACTGAACTTTGGCAGTAGTTAAAATTCAAATCGGACTGTCCACTACCTATAAATGAAGCTACAAAGGGTTGACAGTGTGAGGATCAGTTTGGAGCAAGCTAATAGGTTTTAGTGCCTGAAACTTTTGATAATCTGGCTTTAAGTGTCATGGGTCTTTCAAGGTGGATTCCATCTGTCCTATAAAGTTATGTATTGAAACATAATGCATCCCTTTGATCTCCTTTGTAAAAATCCTATGAAGTCAACAGAATGCCCCCATTGACTCAACAGCCAGATCCCCAACCTGTTGACATGAAAGATTTTAACAGTTGTAAGTGTTTGTAAACAGTAAGTGAGCTGTGTGTTGAAAGTCCCTCAATAAAAAGGCACAGAGATGGGCTGAGTCTTGCCATAGGTACAGGCTGTCCTACTAATATTTTATACCACAATAAAACAAAAGAGCACAGCTCACACAAGGATTAGGCCTGATAATGTCCATTACATAAGTTTCCAAAGTCATTCTTCAATAACATATTCATCTTGAAAAGCATAATAAATTCGATTTTCAAATCACTTATATTAGTGAACAAAAATATTCCAATAGCATAGGTATATACCATGGTAAATAACACAAATAAGATATACATGTGTATTATTTATGTATTTATTTATATGTATATATATTTATAGTAGAAGTATTATAACACATGAAGATATGTACAATGTATACCCAAGACAGACACATAGAGGAAACTATGTACAGTGAAAATTGCATTGATTTTTGTAGTCAGAAAGATGCAAGTCTAAATATTGGTTGTTACTACTGAGTGACCTTGAACATTTTTCTTATCTTTAGAAATGAATAGGTACTAATACCCACTTAAACTGACTGGATTAGTTGAGATCAGTTATATTAAGCACTTGGCAAATAGTAACAATCAACATATACTGTTTCTCTTTTCTTTCTCCATATCAGCATTGTACCCATATGTAAGTTCCAGTTTTTATTCAATATTAGAATTTAATGAGTCTCCTGCATCAGTATTAACATATGTCCTCATGTTCTTGCATCATGGAACACAGATTTCAGGGGCTGTCTTTGAATAGCAAGGAAATTGTGATCTGTCTGAAGTCTGCAATTCCCTGTTGACGTATCTCCTAACAAGGGAAAATCTTGTCCATCCTTCAACACTCAGCTCAGGTGTCACCTTCTCTGTGATAACTCTCGCAGCCCTGCTGGACAACAATAATGAACTGTTCTTTGCTCTCCAAAATCTTGGCTTATGCCATTATCATAATACTTATTAAATTGCATGTAATTTAATTTAACTAAATTATAATCGGTTCTTGTCCAGCCAGCTTCCTCTAAGAGAAATTGAGTTCCATGAGATCAGATCTGTATTTTAGTCTTCCTGAACCCCCTGGCATGCAGCTCAGAGCCTGGAAGATAGCAAACACACAACATAAAGAGAGAAGGAAGGGGAAAAGGAAGCCAGAAGTAGTATTTGCCCATTTTTCTTACATTGTGCCTACGATCACCTACTCAACAATGAGTAAGACTTAAACATAAATAAACAATGGCCATTAACCTAAAGAATCAAATAGTTTTAAGTCCTTCTCAAATCTTGGGACTATCACTCAATATTATTTCAGCATCTTACTCCTCAGCCACCTCCAAGATCTGCTGATTTTCTAACACCATCTAGCCAAGCATCTGACAGATGGCTCTGAGATCTGCACTGTCTTTATGTGTGTAAACCAACAAATGTTCCACCCAGTGGCATATGTGTTCACATATTATCAATGCTAGATGCTTTGAGCTTGCAAACAGAGCCCTGCTGAGGAAATGTACATCTCTCGTGGATTCATCTAAACACATAAGCCTTTTATTTAATTTGAAATTAGTAATCATGTATAGCTGACCATTTACAGATTTATTCCCTGTATGCATATTTTGCCTCATCTTCCACAGTGATTGCCACCAAAGTGATCTGCCTAAAGCTCAGATCTGATTATGTTAGTTTCATAACCAAAAATTCTATATCACCAATGATAAAATCTAAACTAAATATGAACCAATCATAAACAAACTACCTTCCACTTGCCAAATGTGCCATGCTCGCTTGTGTCTCTATTCCTTTTCAAATATTGTCCCACATCCTAAAATATCATTTTCATGGTTTTTCTATGAAAAAAATCATTCCCCTTCCTCTTGGTTTCAGAAAAATTCTCAGCCACTCTGAAAACACCGTAACACTTTCTCCCCTTACCCACTGATGACCTGAGTACCCATCCATTCTGCTCCTGGGACAGGAAGGGCAGAATGTAGGTGTATATACCATGTCTCATAAGACTGCCCTGTAATTATTTTATACATACATGCGGGCATCGCAAGGTCATATGCTATTTAAGAATAGAAACTGAGTTTTATACTCAGAGACTGGAACACTGCATGTGCCTAATTATTTGTTAAGTAAGTGAATTATTATGGAGATCAGATCTTTATTGTCCATAAAGAATTTACAGTAACTTTGTATAGATATGCATGTAATCACAAAGTTTAAATAAAACACTACAAGATATAATTGAAACTTTGGGGATCAGGACTAAGAAAGTTAGCAGAGTAGAGTGGGCTTAGTCACATACAAAAGGATGCTTGAAAGTATGTCAGGTTATTTCTTTCATTGAGATCAAGTCAATTTGAAACTTTTACACAACCCCCTTACTAGCCAAGACTTCCTCGAGACTACCAGATAATATAAGAGTAGTCACAAGTACACATTTCAATGGAATGCATTTTTGACATCATAGCACTAGTAAAATTTCAGGGCCAGACATAGCGGCTTACATCTGTAATCCCAGCACTTTGGGAGTCTGAGGCAGGAGGACTGCTTGAAGTCAGGAGTTTGAGACCAGCCTGGGCAACATAGCAAGACCTCATCTCTACAAAAAATACCCCATCTCTACAAAAAAAAAAAAAAAAAAAAAATTTAAATAGCCAGGCACAGTGGCACATGCCTGTAGTCCCAGCTACTCAGGAGGCTGAAGTGGGAGGATCACTTGAGCCCAAGAATTCAAGGTTGCAGTGAGCTATGATAGTGCAGTGCACTCCAGCCTGGGCACCAGAACAAAACCCTGTCTCAAAAATCAACCAATAAGCAATCAATTCATTCATTCATTAAAATAAAAGTAAATTTTCTAAAGCCCAGAGCAGTAAGACACTGGAATAAGCGCAGGAGTAGACAACACATGGTTCTTCCCCAAGAACGTGGGGCTCTGGGCTGCTACTGGCAGTGCCAGAAAAGCACATCCTCCTCTGACTCTCTGGAAAACCCAGAGCAGCAGCTTTCAGAACAGTGGGAGTGCGGGGATGCACAGGAACAAAGGCTGGCACGCAAACCATTCCCCCCAGTTCTGCCTAAGAGGTGTTTTCTAAGCCTGGATCCGTGCCATCAAGCTACATCAACCAGCCTCAGAATTCCAAGATTAAATCATGCACTAGACTGTTATTTTGTCACAAATGAGATATGATAAATGCTTGACATTTTTGCCTCCCCAGAAACAGACCAGCTACCCCAGAAAGCAAGCAAGGCCTTGACTCTCTCTGTAGAAATGGAAAGAAAGACAGAGATTTCAGGTAGACAGGCCATGAGCAAGGAACTTGCACCTGCTTGATTTGTTACTCCTGAGACCTGGTATCTTTAGGGAGTAATGGAAGAAAACAAGTAGCTAGCTGAAGACTATTCAGAGAATAAAAAGCAGAGTATAAAGTCCAGCAGTGCACTTGCAGTATTGCTAACTGAAGTATTCTAATTATCCCAGTGGCTTGATTCTGGCATTGGGATTCTAGATTTTCCCTCCTATTTATACTTTTGTCATAGATAGATAGATAGATAGATAGATAGATAGATAGATAGATAGATAGATAGACAGACAGACAGACAGATAGATATGATTCGTCATTTTGTAAGGGCTCATGTTTCTTGGCTTTACATTTTTTATTGGGTGTCAAGATCTCTAGGGCAGCCACCATCTCTAGTTGTCTTCTATTCTTGCTAAAGAAAAGACAAATCTCTGTGTCCACGGTTATTGAAGAGTCTATGGCATAACAAAAAACTGATAAATAGGAATAAACTATTCATCATCTAGAGCCAAGCCCCCTCATCTATCAAATGAAGGAATGAAAACTCATGGAAGCTAAGTTACTTGTTCAAGGTCTTTGTATTCACTAAATGGAATAGCTGGAGGTTGAGTCTTAACCAGTGATCACACTTTCCATGACACCTTGCTGATTCTGCTGCCTCCTGCCAGATTAGCAATTCTCTTACGGTGGGGATTATTTCTGTTCTAAATTGTTATAATTAAAGAAGCTGCACCCCCCATTAGCTCACCTTTAATGTGTTCCAGCCCTTGTTACTTCACACGTGTATTCTTTTCTGACATGGTTGTACGGAAGCAGAAGAAGAGATCATATCTGAACATAAGCTGTGCTTATCACTGGAAATCAGACATGTCTAGTTACACTAAAGCATTTTCTGGCACAAATAAAAACTATGTCATCGGTTCTATTTATTCAACAATTATTTACTGAATATTTATTATGAGCTAAGAACTGTGTGATAGTCAATGAAGATGCAATAAGCAAAAAATACTTTGTTTCAGCTCTGTAAAATTTACGGTCTAATGTGAGAGAGCCACACACAAATAAGAACATGCAAAAAATCCTTATTGTGCTCAATATGGTGACAAATGCCCGGAGTTGAAGATTAGGTTTTGAAGGAAGTTACATTTTAAGTCAAACACTAAAGAGAAATAGGCATTTTGCTGCAAGACAGGAGCATTTATAGAACTGTGCTAACGAGGAAGTCTATTGTTTGGAACAAAATTTTCCCTATTCCTTGGTAACTGGCCAATACCATTATTCTATGTTGGTGATTATGCACTGCCTAGAGCTAATTCTAGTTGTTGGTGATGAATTCAGTAGTGTTCTGTTTCCTCATTAAACATATGGGTTATTTGTTCACTTCAGACTGCCTCTATGAAATTTAGCCTTTTAACCACATCTCGTCAATAAGGATTAGACCAACCCTGAGGTCCACAAGGCTGACCAAATTCTACAACTATTCTTTTTTCATGCTCTGGTTCAGAAATGGGTCACACATATTCAATGCTCTTTAATTATTTGCTGAAATCGGAAAGATTCAATTATCTTCTGACTCAGTCCTTTTTTGAGTTTGCAGCAAGCATTCACAGTCACTCATGTCCTTGACAAGAGATGGTTCTCATCTATCTGGGAGGGTTAAACACTTCAACCAAATGAACAATTTGGGGAGGAATGAATAGAAGATTTGAACAGGGAAAAGGATGCCTGACAACATCTATAGTGAGTTTCTGCTTGTTTCGAGTTATCGCATACTCTAAAATATATGCTGGCATTGAAACAGAAAAAAGAAGTAGACTATCTGAAGGTAAATTTCACACGATCTGAAAAAGACAAAAATTTCTAACAGCAAAAGGTCACGAAAGGTAATAAGCATCTATAACAACTTTTCACTTTGAATTGCACATTAATCACCTTGAGGAAACAATATAATACATGACTCACATTTTTCCAACATAAATGTCAACTGAGAAACTTTCAAAAAGCTATCAATAGATTGCTATTACTTCTGGGAATATAAAAATAAAATGGTTTTATTTTTTGTTTTCGTATTATAAAATGATGTAATTAGTATTTCATTCCAGAAACAAAGTCAAGACTAACAACATCATAAGAGACAACTCAGTTTATACAAGCAGAGTCTTTTAGGTTACTTAGAGCAGTGTTTTTACCACTCATATAATACTGTAGATTATTATAATTCTCTAGTGTAGTCTTCAGGCATGAGACAGAAGAAGACAGGAAGAATAGAACTGAGCTTTAACCACTCAAGTAGGCAAAATGATTTATAGAGGAAGAAGGAACAGAGAGCAAAAATTTAGGTCAGTTGAAATACTGACCCAGAGGCTCCCTAAGGGTTTGTCATACTACGAGGGGTACCAATCAAAATATCAATGATCTGGAATTATATGCCAATGTTTTCTTGGTAAATTTATTTTTACATAGTTGATGTAAAAATAACTGGAAGATGCTGGGCATGGCAGCTTTCACCCGTAATCCTAACACTTTGGGAGGCCAAGGTGGAAGGATCACTTGAGCCCAGGAGTTTGAGACCAGTCTGGACAAGGTAGTGAGACCCTGTCTCTACAAATATTTAAAAAATAGCAGGGTGTAGTGGTGCACACCTGTGGTCCCAGCTACTCAAGAGGCTGAAATGGTAGGATCGTTTGAGCCCAGGAAGTCAAAGTTGCAGTGAGCTATGATTGTTTCACTGCACTCCACCCTTAGCAACAGAGTGAGGCTCTGTATTAAAAAAGATTTAAAAAAAACAAAAGAAAAGAAAAAAAATAGAAGAAGAAGAAAATCCCCAAAAAGAAAAAGAAAGAAAAAGAACAAAAAAGAAAAAGCATTGAAAGAGAATGGATTTATTAAACTGCAATTAAGTAGCAATTTGGGTTTTGCATAGAATTTTAGCCAGGATGCTGATTTTCAACTTTGTATCTGATGCCATTCAATCACTAAAGGTCAGGGAATTTTCGATTAAATTAATTTTGAAGAATAAACAAGCCAAAGGCCTTAACATTATTATTTCGGATTATCATAATAAATAATAATGACATGGTTTTGTGGTTTATAAATAAAGGTGACTCTTTAAGACATCAATTACTAATTCAAGATTACATATGTCCTACACAGTTTAAGTTAAAAAAAAAAATCAAAAAGTAGAGAAAAGTCCTTTTTTAGCAATCATAAAAAACACCAGGAAAAATGAATTAAGGTGGTCTGTGAAATTGCCGACATATTGTGGTTAATTTTTTAGCCTATGAGAGACTCTCATATATTCCCATAATACATTAAGTGATAGGCATTGGATCCATAGGAATAAGTATAATTGCTTTAATTTTTTAAATTTTTTAAGAGACAGATTCTCGCTCTGTCATACAGGCTGCAGTGCAGTGGTACAATCATAACTTATTGCTGCCTCAAACTCCTGGGCTCAAGCAATCCTCCTGTCTTGATCTTCCAAAGTACCAGGATTACAGACATGAGCCACTGTGACTGGCCTAAATTTTTATATGATATTTTAAGTTATGAGCGAGTCTTCATTTAGTTGATCCAGAATGTTGCTGCATACTCAATCAAGGTCATGAAATAGACTCTGCCCCGCTCAGTATCTTCCTTTGTCACAAGGTTCTCAAAGTTTAACCAAGTCCGTAGACCTGCAAGATATTTCATGCAAAGTTGGCTTCTGAATAAAATCAGTTGTGGTCTACTATCTCTAAAAGTTCAGCCCCAGGTGAGCTTTAGATTCCCAGGTGTAGAGAACAAAACACAGTTCTTCACTTTCACTCTCTTACATCTCCTGCAAATCTTCCCTGGAGGCTCCACTTTATGGTTAAGAAATTCCCCGTGTTTCAGGTCAGTATAAGGTCAAACTAGAGGTTTATTTTGTAAACAAAAGTGTGACCCATAAAGTGATTTGTTTCATTTTCTTGTGCAAATGTTATTTGAAGTAGAGATAATACATTTGTAATTGATATAATCTTTTACTCTGCATCAGCTTTGTACATTGGGTGCTTTCAGACTTCAAGAGAACTGTTTGCATGCTTCTACTTGCATGCATTCAAAGATCTGGATCTGATTTTGCCAGTTAACATTCCCTTCAAGGCTGTAGAAACAGCAGAAGGAAATGAAATTTATGTAATTTGTATTTACCTCATTAGATGGCAGCACACATCCAAAACTAAAGTTAACAACTTGTTGGGAGATACGATATCTCCTAGAAGTTGCAAAAGAAAATCAGATATGCTAAAAATAGGGATTTGTGTGCAATTTCTCTGTGTTTTTAATGTATCCATCTAAACTCAGATGTAACTTTTGAAAACATTTAACATCACACGAAATTACATTCATGTTCATTTATTCTTTCAAAAAAAATGTATTGAGCACCGACTCAGCGTGAGATGCTTCATTTCTAGATATTTCAGTTACACATCCGATCCAAACAAAGATCCCTGCCTGCCTGGAGCTTACATTCCAAAGGTAGAGGACATTTAAAATGCCATGGAAGTAATATATTAGTAAATGATCTAGTATGTTAGAAAGTAATGAATGCATATAGAGAAAATAATGTAGAATAGGACAAAGAGAGAATCAGGAGTGCTGAGGTAGGAAGTCAAAATGTAGCATTACATAGGAAAATCAGCATAGGTCTCAGTGAAAAAAAAAAATGACATTGAGCAAAGACTGGAAGGAGGTGAGGGAATTTGTCAGGTAGAAAACTGGAGGAAGATTGCTCCAGGCAGAGGAAATAGCTAATGAAAAGGCTAGCATATTGCTGAAATAAAGTGAAAACAGCTGAATGAATAAGAAATGGAACCAAAGAGGGGAACATGTGACAAGAGAAAGCAGATAATATAAGGCTGATATGATTTGGCTGTGTCTCCATCCAAATCTCATCTTGAATTGTAGCTCCCGTAATTCCCATGTATCGTGGGAGGGACCCAATGGGAAGTAATTGAACGAAGGGGCGCTGGTCTTTCTCATGCTGTTCTTGTGATAATAAGTCTCACGAGATACGACAGCTTTATAAAGGGGAGTTACCCTGCACATGCTCCTTGCCTGCCCCTATGCAAGACATGACTGACTTTGCTGTTCATTTACCTTCTACCATGATTGTGAGGCCTCCCCAACCATGTGGAACTGTGAGTCAATTAAACCTCTTTCCTTTATAAATTACCCAGTCGTTATTAGCAGTGTGATAGCAGACTGATACAGGGGTCTTGACAGCTAACCTAAGAACCTTGGCTTTTACTATGAGTAAAATGGGAACACTTTGCAGGGTTTTGAACAGAGAAGTCATCCTATCTGAAACAGGTTTTAAAAGCATCGCTCTGACGGCTGTATTGAGAATTGAGCAGCCAGTAATTGGGGGTAGCGGTAAAAGCAGAGAGACCAATTAGGAGACCACCGAACCATCCATGCAATGATGACAGTGGCTTGGACCAGAATTATAGCAGTGGAGGTGATAATAAAAGGACAGCCTCCAGATATAATTTGAAGATAGAACTGACGGGGTTCTAGGCATGTTGCATTGAAGATGTGAGAAAGTGAAGGAAGTGAAAAATGAACCCAAGGTTTTTAGCCTGAGCCAGTGGCAGAGTGGAATTGTCATTAAATGAGATGGCAAAGCTATGGGTGAAATAAGTTTGAGAGGGAAGAGTAGTAGTTTTGAGCCTGTCAAATTTAAGATTAAACAGCAAAAAGGCATATGCAGAGGGCATTTGGATATTTTGGCCTGGGGTTCAGAGAGAAGATCCAGGTTAGGGATATATGACTGGGAGTCACCAGCTTATCTGCGATATTTAAAGCGGTAAGACTGGATGAGGTCATCAAGGGTGGAGTGTAGAGAAAGAAAAGAAGATAATCAAGATCTGAGCACTAGGGCATTCAAAAATTAAAAAGTTAAGGAGGAGCTACCAGCAGAGACGAAGTGAGAAGCATAAGTGACGCTGGAGAAACCCGAGGGAGCATCGATGTCTAATGTTGATGCAAGAAAGAAAATGTCCTGGTAACCGGTCCAAGAAGTGGGATCAAGAGAAAGTTTACTATTTTTGTTATTAAGATGGGGAAATGACAGCATGCTTATGTGCCAGTTTGCATGATCCAGTAGAAAGAAAAATATACATGCAGGAGAGAGAAGGGAGAATTGCTGAAGCAATGCACTTGAGCAGATGAGAGAGAATAGGATCTAACACAGGAGCAAAGGGATTAATCTTAGATAGCAATGCAAAAAGTTGAAAAAGCAAAAAAACAGAGTATCTAGGTAAACATGCTAACAGGTGAAAAAAGTGTCTAAGAGAGCAGTACAGTGAATGCACCAGGGAAATATAGTGTGATCGCCTAGCATTACGAGACCACCTGAGGTTCGTGGTCATGACTCTAAAAGTAAGACGACGGTCAATGTGATCAAATGTCTTTCTCCAGCCACATTCAGCTTCCAAGGTGCAGACAGAGAATAGGCAGAGTTGGATTTAACCAAGACTGGGATTTTGGCAAGGGAGTACGAGTTCAACAAAGCAACAGGGGGCAATGAAGTCATCATAATGATTGGCCATGAAGTTCAAGTCAAGTAAGAAGAGGAGTAAGGACATGAAGAGTATTAAAAGGATGATAGGATGAATGGACTGCAGGCACCAGTGGGGTGGGAAGATCATTGTGTACAGGACACTGACGGTGGAATGGAAAGATAGACAATGGTGGTCACCACATGGGATGCATGGAATTGAAATTACAGAGAGGTTACAGTTATTGTAAAGTGCTGCTGAGTATATGAGGCACAGAGGCAGGGTTTGATAACTATTAATATTATATGTCACTGTCTGTGGTCTTCATCATTTTGGAAACACTTTCCCTATTATTTGAAATGCCTCTAGACTGTTCATATATAACAGCGAGGATTAATATTTTATTCATTCTTCATAAAATCTCTTTCAATCTCACCTCAGTAGGTTGATTTTTGGTAACGAATTAACTAGGAAGAGAGAGTAAATTTCAACTGTGCTATTTTACCTACATTACCTACTTCTTTCCAGTGTACTAGTTACATCACTGGTTTCTGTCATCTCATTATTGTTCCACATTGTGTGGTCCACATGGAATTAGGTGACTATCTTTAATCACAGCTGTCAATACTTCTCATCAACTTGTATCCTGATATTATTAATGAATGACATTTCAGCATGCTATTATACAGTATCTATTACTGGTTCTTGAAATTCCTGCTTTTCTAAGTTTACTTGTTTGTTCTAAAATCACACTGTGGCTCTGAGAAGCCGCATACAACTTCATTTTGGGTTTTTTTTTTTTTTTTTTTTTTGTAGGTGCTTGCTCTCATTTAAAGATTTCAGAACAGAGGGATTCTTTAAATGATATTTTATTGACACAAAACACAAAGAGGCCTCTGATATTGATATCTATTAATTATATATTTTAAAAAGAAGATACAGTTAATTAATCCATTATTGCTGACATTTTCATCTGGATGCAACCTGATTTTCATTCATGTAGACCTTATTGAAGCTTACAAAATTTACTTTATTTAGCAGAAGGAACCATTTTTTTACTTTTTCTGTTCTATAGTATATTTCAGAAAAGAGAATAATTATTTTACAGAATCTAACTATATATGTGCCATTGTAGTTTCCTCTTACACACATTACAATAAACTTATTTAGAGGAGATAGTTTATTGTCCACGGATAGAACTGCTGTTTCTAAATCTAAAACCTCATTTCTTTTACCAAATATAATTTGACTTGTTGCTATTTGACTGCACTTACATAGGCAAAGCAACTGCATTATTTAATTTCAATAAATTCTTGCATACTTGTACGTCTAAAAAATATACAAGTATTATACATTTTATAGAACTGTCCAAGCATAATTGAATAACAGTATTAAAAATAGAATATTATTTATGTCATTCTCCCACTTCTGAAAAGGATTGCAAAGAAACTTTATAGCGACAAAACAAGTAATTCATTAACTTTTTTAATGTGATTTTTATTTATGTATTTATTTTATTATACTTTAAGTTCGGTGTTACATGTGCAGAACGTGCAGTTTTGTTACATAGGTATACGCGAGCCCTGGTGGTTTGCTGCACCCATCAACCCATCACCTACATTAGGTATTTCTCCTAATGTTATCCCTCCCCTAGGCCACCTCCCCCCAGGTAGGCCCCAGTATGTGATGTTCCCCTCCCTGTGTCCATGTGTTCTCATTGTTCAACTCCGACTTATGACTGAGAACATGCAGTGTTTGGTTTTCTGATCTTGTGATAGTTTGCTGAGAATGATGGTTTCCAGCTTCATCCATGTCCCTGCAAAGGACATGAACTCATCCTTTTTTATGGCTACATAGTATTCCATAGTATTCTGTCATTGATGGATATTCTGATTGGTTCCAAGTCTTTGTTATTGTGAATAGTGCCACAATAAACATATGTGTGCATATGTCATTATCATAGAATGATTTATAATCCTTTGGTTATATACCCAGTAATGGAAAGCAGGGTCAAATGGTATTTCCAGTTCTAGATCCTTGAGGAATTGCCACACTGTCTTCCACAGTGGTTGAACTACTTTACACTCCCACCAACCGTGTAAAAGTGTTCCTACTTCTCCACAACCTCTCCAGCATCTTTTGTTTCCTGACTTTTCAATGATCGCCATTCTAACTGGCATGAGAGGGCATCTCATTGTGGTTTTGGTTTGTGTTTCTCTAATGACCAGTGAGGATGAGCACTTTTCATGTGTCTATTGGCTGCATAAATGTCTTCTTTTGAGAAGTGTGTGTTCATATCCTTCGTCCATTTTTTGATGGGGTTATTTTTATCTTGTAAATTTGTTTTAAGTTCTTTCTAGATTCTGGATATTAGCCCTTTGTCAGGTGGATAGACTACAAAATTTTTCTCCCATTCTGTATTTTGCCTCTTCACTCTGATGATAGTTTCCTTTGCTGTGCAGAAGCTCTTTGTTTTAATTAGATTCCATTTGTCAATTTTGGCTTTCGTTGTCAATGCTTTTGGTGTTTTAGACATGAAATCTTTGCCCATGCCTATGTCCTGAATGGTATTGCCCAGGTTTTCTTCTAGGATTTTTATGATCCTAGGTTTTACGTTTAAGTCTTAGATCCATCTTGAGGTGATTTTTGTAAAAGGTGTAAGGAACGGGTCCAGTTTCAGTTTTCTGCATATGGCTAGCCAGTTTTCCCAACACTGCTTATTAAACAGGGAATCTTTTCCCCATTGCTTGTGTGTGTCAGGTCTGTCAAAGATCAGATGGTTGTAGCTGTATGGCATTATTTCTGAGACCTCCGCTCTGTTCTATTGGTCTATATATCTGTTTTGGTATCAATACCATGGTGTTTGGGTTGCTGTAGCCTTGTAGTATAGTCTGAAGTCAGGTAGTGTGATGCCTCCAGCTTTGTTCTTTTTGCTTAGGATTGTTTTGACAATGCGGGCTCTTTTTTGGTTCCATATGAACTTGAAAGTAGTTTTTTCCAATTCTGTGAAGAAAATCAGTGGTAGTTTGATAAGGATAGCATTGAATCTATAAATTACTTTAGGCAGTATGGCTATTTTCATGATACTGATTCTTCTTATCCATAAGCATGGAATGTTTTTCCATTTGTTTGTGTCCTCTCTTATTTCCTTCAGCAGTGGTTTGCAGTTCTCCTTGAAAAGGTCCCTTACATCCCTTGTAAGTTGGATTCCTAGGTATTTTATTCTCCTAGTAGCAATTGTGAATGGGAGTTCATTCATGATTTGGCTCTCTGTTTAAAAAAATATATTCACAGACACTCAGAGATGGACTTCAGCATCTCACAAGCCTTACCCAGTAACTCACCTTGTTTTAATTGCCCACTAGGTATCCACTGTATTTGGCACTGAGAAAACATAAGTAAAAGAAAACGTTGCGCATGTTCTAAGGAGCTCATTGTTTGTTTAGTGATGTAGATAATACTTACATAGCTCAGTTCAAAACAGAAAGATATGTGCTGAAATTGAGGCATATACACCATGGAATACTATGCAGCCATAAAAAAGGATGAGTTCATGTCCTTTGCAGGGACATGGATGAAGCTGGAAACCATCATTCTCAGCAATAATATATTGGCAAATCAAGGAGCATTTAACCTGGCAAATCAATGGCATTTAACCTGGGACTTGAAAATTGAGTTTATTTAGGTAGGAAGGAAAAACAGAGATTTTTTTCAGGCATAGAAAAGCGGTGGTCCCCAACATTTTTGGCACCAGGGACTGGTTTAATGGAACCAATTTTTCCATTAACCCTGGGGATGGATGGTTTGGGGATGAAAACTGTTCCACCTCACATCATCAGGCATTAGTTCGAGTCTCATAAGGAGCACACAACCTAGATCCCTCACATGTGCAGTTCATGATAAATGTCACGCTCCTATGACAATGTAATGCCATTGCTGATCTCACAGGAGGCAGAGTTCAGGCGGTAATGCTTGCCTGCCCGCTACTCACCTCCTCCTGTGTGGCCCGATTCCCAACAGGTCTCAGTTGCTGCTCAGGGGTGCACTAAAGAATGTTTTTAAAAATGCTTTTTCAGGAAACGGAAATAGTTTTTATATACTTGGAGTCTCAGGTGTGTGAAAGAAAGGGGATTTTTTTTTTAAATAAGAAACAAAAAGCATAGTTCAAGCATGCATTCAACATACATTTGTCTGCCTCCAACTGTAGCCCTGATTTGTAGTGGGCACTAGAGTGAAGAGAACTGATGATGATGAAAATAGCTTATTACTATAGACAAGATGATTTAGTGAGTAAACCAACTGGTTGAATTCAAACTACTTGTGTTCAAACCCCACTTAGGCTCATTGCTAATTATATGATCTCAGCTCAGTGGCTTATCCTCCCTGAGTCTCAGCTCTTTGGTCTGGAAAATGGCAGTAGTAGGATGTTTGCCTTGCAGGGATGTCATTAAGAAATATGAGATAACCCATGTAAGGTGTTTGATATGCCATCATTGTGCTCAGTGCTGTATCAGGCGTTGCATGTAAGGCAAAAGCAACAGCAATTTAGAAGAAAAGCTAGAATCAAGAGTCACTTCTATGGTGGAACTGCCTCTGCTTCTACCTACACCATGGTCCTTCCAATGTCCTGATAAAAACCAAAGAGCTGAGGTTGTCAAAAGAAGAGTGAAAGCAGGGGTGTGTGTTGAGACTTGATCACAGCACACAAACTTCAACTATTACAGCTATTCCCACGCTTTGCATATGGCACTTGTGCCTCCCTCTTGCAGGGTTGCCTACAAGATCTGGTTCAAGGTGTCAAATGTTATTACTCTCTCTCTTCTGAGTATGGGATATATCCACGGTCATGACCGGTAGGATGTGCTAATGTTCATAGTCAGGCAAAGCTTTCATTAAAAATCAGACAGCTTAGCACGTTGATACTGTATGAAAAATGTCTATATGTTAAGAGGAAATAATTGAAGTAGCAATTTGCTTAGATTTATAGACCTTATCACTATCATTAGTGATAGTTTTAAATAGTAGCTTCATAGATTAATGATATTATAAAGTTTGCAAAATTATGTACTGATAAATGTGGCATCTCTTATAGGCCAAAAGTGTCTCCCTGCTAATTAAAGGGCTACTTAATTTGTAATACGATTTTTCCTATCTTGAGTTATATCTGAACCATATTTTGGCCTGTTACTTTATAATGTCTTCTTTTTCCTGGAGACCTACAGCTTTTCTTTTAAAATATAGACCTAGAAAGGAGGATTTTTTCCTCCTTTTCCCTTTTTTTTTTTTTTTTTTCACTACATTACTTCCTTTTTAGAAGGCTTAAAGATTTTTATGTATTTCCTTTGGTTAGCAGCACAAGGTAACTCACTGTGTAATTTGTTGTGATTGATATATTTTTAAACTTCAAACACTTTTTGAAAGTAAATAATCCTATGAATATGAATTAGTTGTTAAACAGTTTTTATCTTCATTTAAG
This sequence comes from Mandrillus leucophaeus, assembly GCF_000951045.1. Lineage (NCBI taxonomy): Eukaryota > Metazoa > Chordata > Mammalia > Primates > Cercopithecidae > Mandrillus > Mandrillus leucophaeus. The sequence continues at coordinate 2,973,131 of NW_012103454.1, forward strand.
ATTGATCATGCCATGAATTATTTGAAACATACATGAGAATGAGAATTTGCCTTTAATGAGAATGAAGCTGTTTGTCCCCAACTGACTCCTCCTCCTCACTATCTTCATGTTAGTTACTTCCACGGAGTGAACCATGGTCAGGAATTGCAATGTTGCAACAGGAGACTTTAAGTAACCTATCAATGTTGAAGGATGGCAACTCCAATTTTTCAGTTACTTATGTTTTTCTTGGTAATTTTAGGTTGCCCTACAGGATCTGGTATCCCAAAGAAGATTTAGATTTCCTTGACCCTACGGGTCTATGACTGACTGAATCTCTGAATTTATTATCTTCTGGGGTTAGAACAATAGAATTTCTTTAGAAGGTTAACACTCCTCCCCTTTTTACTACCTTCTCCTACTTTATTTTTCATGTCTCATCTTTCAGTTTTGTTTTCTCTCTGTGCTCTCTCTACCTCCCTGCAAGAAGTGTTTTCTGTGAGAGCTATGTGTTTGAACAAATCAAAGGGGGTCAACCTATTTGTCAGTCTGACTTAGAGCTCTGTTAGAATGTTGTGAAGGAAGAAACTAGTTGATACAGTTCTGTGCTTTGATGGTTTCCTAATTTACTCAGCAGTGATTCAGCCTGTAATCACCTGATTTCATCACTACCCAAAAACATTCCTTGAAAGCAGTACTCAGGTGAATTTTCTTTCAAATGGGTAATCTAAAATAGTAAAACAGCTTGGAAGATCTGGCAGTATACACATAAAACATTCTTGTTTTGAGTTACAAGATTTATAAAAATGAATTTCTTCATTTCAAGACTTTTGTAATTAAAAATATATGAGGGGCCAGACGGTGGCTCATGCGTGTAATCCTAGCACTTTGGGAGGCTGAGGCGGGCCAAACATAAGGTCAGGAGTTCGAGACCAGCATGGCCAATGTGGTGAAACCCCGTCTGTACTAAAAATACAAAAATTAGCTGGACGTGGTGAGCACCTGTGGTCCCAGCTACTCGGGAGGCTGAGGCAGGAGAATCGCCTGAACCTGGGAGGCAGAGGTTGCAGTGAGTCGAGATCCCACCACTGCACTCCAGCCTAGGTGACAGAGCGAGACTCTGTCTCAAGGAAAATAAATAAATAAATATATATATATATATATATGTTATATATAAAATGACATTTCAATAACCTTTGTGATTCAAAGAACACTGAAATGTT
>NW_012103454.1:2975557-2982966 GCF_000951045.1 Mandrillus leucophaeus
GATCACGAGGTCAGGAGATAGAGACCATCCTGGTTAACATGGTGAAACCCCGTCTCTACTAAAAAATACAAAAAATTAGCCGGGCTTGGTGGCAGGTGCCTGTAGTTCCAGCTACTCGGGAGGCTGAGGCAGGAGAATGGCATGAACCCGGGAGGTGGAGCTTGCAGTGAGCCACTGCACTCCAGCCTGGGCGACAGAGCAAGACTCCGTCTCAAAAAAAAGAGTTAACTTAGATGCTTCACGACACAGGACCATCCTCCAGATCTCTCATTTAAACATTGTCCCAATTGATACTCCCTCAACTCTGTTTAGTGCTGGTCTATTGTTGATCTTCCCTATATGCCAAGCACCACACTAAGAGTAGTAAAAAATACAAAAAAATTCTGCATCATCAAGGAATTCATAGTGTAGAAGAGAAGATGAGGTTTGTTTGCAAATAACATAACATCACAAACAACAGTGGCTTCAACAAGACAGAAATATATTTCTCAATCACAACGAGATACCGACTCACACCACTCAGAACAGCTATTATTAAAAAGTCAAAAAATCGCAGATCCTGGCGAGGTTGTGGAGAAAAGAGAATGCTTACACACTGTTGGTGGGAGTGAAAATTAGTTCAACCATTGAGGAAAACAGCGTGACAATTCCTCAAAGACCTAAAAATACAACTACCATTTGACCCAGGCATCTATTACTGGGTGTATACCGAAAGGAATATAATCATTCTTTCATAAAGACACATGCACGTATATGTTCACTGCAGCACTATTCGCATCATCAAAGTTATGGAATCAAGCTAAATGCCCGTGAATGGCCAATTAGATAAAGAAAATGTGGCACGTAGACACCAGGAAATATTATGCATCCATATAAAACAACGACATTAAGTCTTGTGCAGGAACATGGATGAGCTGGAGGCCATTATCCTTAGCAAATTAATGCAGAAACACAAAAAAACAAAAACCACATGTTGTCACTCATAAATGGGAGCTAAGTGATGAGACACATGGACACAAAGAAGAGAACAACAGACACTGGGGCCTACTTGAGGGTGGAGGTTCAGAAGAGGGAGAATATCATAAAAAATAACTATTGAGTACTGGGCTTAGTACCTGGGTGACAAAATATTCTGTACAACAAACCCCTGTGACACAAGTTTACCTGTATAACAAACCTGCACATATACCCTTGAACCGAAAATGAAAGTTTTTCCAAAAGAAATCTATTTCTCACTTAAAAATAGAAAGAAGTCCAGAGTTAGGCAGCTAAGTACTAGCACAGGGCTCTGCAAAGTTGTTAGGGGTTCAAAGTGTTTGCAGTTCACTCTTCACTACCACTAAAGTGAGGTCCTCAGCTGCCTGATCCAAAAAGGTTCCAGAGTTCTAACCAACACTGAACTCCAGGGATAATGAAAGAAAAGAATCATCTCTTTGAGGAAACACCCAGGAAATTGACTTAACTCCTCTACTCATGTTGGCCAAAATGTAGTTACATATCCATACCTGACTACAGAGTAGACTATAGAATTTGGTCTTTTTTTGTCCCTTTTTTTTTTTTTTTTTTTTTTTTTTTGAGTCAGAGTCTCCCTCTCTGTCCCTCAGGACGGAATGCAGCAGCACAATCATAGCTCACTGCAACCTTGAACTAGGCTCAAGCAATCCTCCCACCTCAGCCTCCTCAGTAGCTAGGACTACAGGTGTGTGCTACCACACCTAGGTAAATTTAAAAAAAAAATCTTTTGTAGAGACAGAGTCTTGCCACACTGCCCAAGCTGGTCTCAAAGTCCTGGCCTCATGTGATCCTCCTACCTGGTCTCCCAAAGTGCTGGGATTCCCGGCATAAACCACCACACCTGGCCAGAATTTGTATTTTTTGTTTGAAGAGAAGTAATATTTCCTCAACAGTTGAACTAATTTTCACTCCCACCAACAATGTGTAAGCATTCCCTTTTCTCCACAACCTCACCATCATCTGCTATTTTTTGACTTTTTAATAATAGCTATTCTGACTGGTGTGAGATGGTATCTCATTATGGCTGAGAAATATGTTTCTGTCTTGTTGAAGTCACTGTTGTTTGTGGTGTTGTGTTAAAGAGACCAAGGTAGGAGGATCACATGAAGCCAGGAGTTCAAGATCAACCTGGGCAACATAGCGAGACCTCATCTCTACAAAAAATACAAAAATTATCCAGGCATAGTGGTGCATGCCTGTAGCGCTAGCTACTCAGGAGGCTGAAGAGGGAGGATTGTGTAAGCCCAGAAAGTCAAGGTTGCAGTGAGCCAAGATCATGCCACAGCACTCCAACCTGGGCAACAGAGTGAGACCGTGTCTCTAAAAAGAACAAAAGAAAGCTGCATGCAGTTTAGTGCCACTAGAGAAGGAGCAGAAGGAATGAATATCAAGAGATAAATATAAATATGTAGACAGAGCCAGATACTGAAGAACACTCCATATTTAGTACTTGCAAACGGATTGATTTCAGTGGGTTTTGTTACAGAGACTGATGCTACTGTATGAATTTATAAATAAGTGAGCTCTATCTAATTTAACATTAAATCAGGCTTTTTCACTTGACTTCTCACTTGACTTACATCCCAGTTATTCACAGGGGAAAAACTTGGACCATTATAGTAAAATAGTACATAATTGCTTGAATATACTTTTATCTCAAAGAAATTTTTTTTGCTATACCAATAGGCATTCTATTTTTTTTAACCTCTGTTCAAATCCTGGGAATATGTTAGTCATATGGACAATAAGCCACATTCTTTATACTTCTGTATTTAAATGCATTGTTCCACACAGTTAACTTTTTATCCATTTTGCATTCATTTCACCTCCATAGCACTTGTATTCATAAGCAACCACAATGACTAAATATCACTACCCGTCTTATTTAGCACAATATATAAGCTAAAAGAGGTGTTTTCTAAGCAGGTTTAAAGTAGTAAAGTACCTATGATACGACAAACGTACTATTAATAAATTTTTTTCAAGGCTGAGGCAGGAGGATGACTTGAGCCCCAGTGTTTGAGGTCACAGTGAGCTATGACTGCCTACTGATCTCCAGCCTGGACAACAGAGCAAGACCCTGTCTCTAAAATAAATAAATAAAACTGTTACAACTGTCAATCTTAAAAAATAATAAAGTTTTTCTCATGTAATAGTTAATTTCATTTTTGTCATCTATACTGATTTGAAAAATTTGTCATATTGATTAAAAACTATTTACATCAATAAATGGCCCACAAGTAATTTACAATAATGCAAATATTAGTCCTTTACCTTTCCCCCTTTGTGTCTGCTCTCCTATCCCTTGACAATATTGAGTCCTCTGACTTCTCAGTTTTCTCCCAATCCATCATTCTCTTTATGGCCTCTCTGGCTGCCCTCCAATCTAGACACCAAGACGCATCATTTCAATTTTTCTCTTACTAACAACATCAGCATTTTTTGACATCTTATCTTTTTACACTATGTCCTCGGATCATCTGGCTTTTCTGCTCATATACCTGAGATGGCAAATGCCCCCTAAATATACTATACAATCATGCAAATATATGATCTTCTATATCAGTTTTTAAAATTTGGAATCACTTACGACTGTGTTCTATATAACACCCGTAATACTTACTCTGAAGTTTCATTCCTATCCTCTCTTCACTAGCAAGTCAGCATATTTTATTGCCTCCTGCTTTAAAATGGAGTTACACCCAACCTCCTAAACCACCATCTCTACACAGAAACCCACCCACACTGCTTTCTATAGGATTATAGTCTTTTCAAGCGCATTTGAAGATTCACCAAGATAAACCACATTCGGGATCACAAGACAAACTTTATTAAATTTGATAGAATTGAAATCACTCAAAGGAAAATTTCTGGCCATAAGAAAATTAAGCTGAAAAACAGTAACAGAAGATAACAGGAAAAGCAGTGGTCTGCTGTTGTTGAGTGGAAGGCTCTATAAATGTCAATGAGATTTATATAATTGATGGCATCATTTCAATTCTTCTATGTCCTGACTGATTTTCTGTCTACTAGCTCTATTACTGAAATAGGAGTGTGGACTTCTACATATATAATTGTGAATTGTCAATTATTCTTTTCAATTCTATAAGGTTTTGCTTTGTGTATTTTGAAGCTCTGTTGTTAGATTCATACACATTTAAAATTCTTATTTTTTCTTGATGAGTTGATTCTTTTATCATTATATAATGTTCCTCTTTATCCCTGGTAACTTTGTTTGTTCTAAAGTCTACCTTTTGTGATATCAATCTAGCCACTCCAGGTTCTTTTGATTAGTTTGTATGGTATATCTTTCTCCATCTCTTTACTTTTAATCTACCACTATTATGTTTGAAGTGACTTTCTTGAAGACAGTATATATTTGGATCGTTTTTTTCTTTTTTTTTTTTTTTTTTTGAGACAGAGTCTTGCTCTGTCGCCCAGGCTGGAGTGCAGTGGCACGATCTTGGCTCACTGCAAGCTCCACCTCCCGGGTTCACGCCATTCTCCTGCCTCAGCCTCCCGAGTAGCTGGGACTACAGGTGCCTGCCACCACACCCAGCTAATTTTTTGTATTTTTTTTAGTAGAGACATGGTTCCACCGTGGTCTTGATTTCCTGACCTCGTGATCCACCCGCCTCGGCCTCCCAAAGTGCTGGGATTACAGGCATGAGCCACCGCGCCCAGCCACTTGGCTCGTATGTTTTAAAACATTCTGACAATCTCTGTCTTTTAATTGGTATGTTTAGGCCATTTGCATATAATGCTATTGTTGATATCTTTTAATAGGTATTTCATTTATTCCTTGGTTTTTTTGTTCTGTGGGTTTTTTGTTGTTGTTGTTTTCCCTTCTATTCTCTTTTCCTGACTCCTTTAGGGTTATGTAAATATTTTTATTATTCCATTGCATTTCATCGTTTTTTAATAGTATGAATTTGCATTGATTTGCTTTTCAGTGGTTGCTCCAGGGATTACAATGCACACAGTTAACTTTTTACCATCTACTTGGAATCAATATTTTACCACACAAAGTGAAATGCAGAAATTCTAGACACCGTCTAGATCCCTTTAGTCTCCTTCCTTTTTTGTTATAGTTGTCTTTTACATTACATTTACAGTTTGAATATCTTATTAGATAATGTTATAATTTTTGCCTTCAACTGAAAAACCTATACTAAAGAATTCAATAGTACAATAGTCTACTATATTTACCCAGATAGCCATCATTTTCATCTCTTTCGTCACTTCTTATGTTTCAACTTTCTTCTGTTATTATTTCCCTTCTTTCTGAAGAATTCCCTTTAGCAATTGTTTCAGAATAGATCTACTCAGTTTTTCTTCATCTAGAAATGTCTTTATTTCACTTGGATTCCTAAAGAAGAGTTTGCTTTCCAGATTTTTATTTCTCTTTGTCTTTAGGTTCAACAGTTTGATTATGAAGTGCCAGGGCATGAATTTCTTGGGATTTATCATGTTTGGAGCTGATTTAATATTTAAATAACATTTTGGCCAGGTTCCGTGGCTCATACCTGTAATCCTAGCACTTTGGGAGGCTGAGGCGGGTGGATTGCCTGAACTCAGAAGTTCGAGCCCAGTCTGGGCAACATGGTGAAACCCTGTCTCTACTAAAGTACAAAAAGTTAGCCATGCATGGTGGTGTGCACCTGTAATCCCAGCTACTTGGGATTATTATTAAATAATAATGCATTTAATAAATAATAAATATTAATAAACTTATTGTTAGATTAATAACAAATTAATACATAAATAATAAATTTATTGTGCTAGATTATTCTTTTGAATTGATATCTCTTTTGATGGATCAGGTAAAACAAATAATCCTTAGTTAATTGATATGAAATTACTAAAAGTTACTATTTCTTTTTCTAACTTTGCCAAAGGCTATTGCATTTTATGTATCTAAATACCTTTGTGGCTTTTTTTAAAAGTAGTTTATGATCACCTTTATTTTCAATTCTCTAGTTGTGACATAGTGGTTAAAGTGGTTAACCATTTAGTCTCTGAAGTGTTGACAAACTGAAGCAAAAGGCAATTATCCAAGCTGTATCTGTATCAGCTTGGATAATTTAAATATCTTGGGCATGTTCTAGGCTTAGCTTCCTATCAGTAAGATAAGAATTCATCGTTACTTTACAGCATTATAGTGAGGACTAAATATGACAATACTTAGGACAATACTTCAGGAAATTACCATGTACCTGAAACAGAGTAAGCACTCATTACAAAATAAGTGTGCATTGGGAGTTAGTTGGTTTATTACCACTGTAATCATGATCATTACCATCATCTTCCCTGTCATCTAGGCAATAAACAACACAAAGCCTAGTTTAAGAAGAACGCTGGAATGCCGTGACATTACAACTACACCACTCATGAATGAAACTCAGCTTTTTGTCCCATTGTGAGACCATCAAGACTTGCCATTTCATTCATTATTTAAATCAATATTATCTGTAGAACTGTTTATCTCTCTGATATCCATATGTAATTTATGGTATTGAGTTACATCACACATTTTTTGCTGATTTGCTCTCATAAGGCATTGAGCATAGTTAAGTCCAAGTCAGATTGCTACAAGTCTTCAAAAATGAGCTTTTTCTGTTTTCCACACCAGCATGTAAGGTACTTAGAAGTGGCCAGTCCATCCTAACAACAAGAAAACACCTGAACTAACTGAAATATTAATACAATGAACTCTTCTAGTCTGAGAGTTAAAAACTCCAGGGGGACCCGGTCATAAGAGGGCTCCCATACTTTTGTGAGTTTTACTTCCAAGAGTTCTGCCAGGTCCTCGAGGTGAATATTAGAGAAAAATCCCCTCCTGCTTCTGGCTTGGAAATGGAGGCAGCGCTTGAGGGGCTGGAAGTAAACATTTTGAGATAGGACAGAGCTTTCTGTTCTTAACAAGGTCTGCCCTCAGGTAAAACTATTTTACCACAGCCTAACCTGCTGGAGTTTCATCAGAGCCTAACCAACCTGGAGGAAGGGAAATACCCGTCTCCAACCCCCGCTAGCCATTTTGTTCTACCTCGGTGGGGTGGGGGAATATCAGAAGCACTGGTGAAGTTCACAGTCCAAGGGCACAGGCTCACCAAAAGACAGAGAAGTAATTATACAACCAACACTCCCTCTCCCCAACACCAGATCACCACACTAACGAAGAACTATAAACTGGAATTTCTTTCACCCAGTACATTACATCCACATTTCAACAAAAAAATTGCAAGTCATACTAAAAGGCAAAAAAAAAAAAAAAAAAAAAAAAAGTTTTAAGACACTGAACAAGCCAGATTAAATGCGGCAGAAATGTCAGAACTATAGACGAGAAATTTACTACAACTATGATAACTCTGATATTCTATGGGCTTGATAATGTT
>NW_012103454.1:2983016-3014026 GCF_000951045.1 Mandrillus leucophaeus
CAGGCTCACCAAAAGACAGAGAAGTAATTATACAACCAACACTCCCTCTCCCCAACACCAGATCACCACACTAACGAAGAACTATAAACTGGAATAGTCTTGAGCCACACATAAAACGCACTAACACTAATGACAGCTGATGAGCTTTAAAAGATTGCAAAAAAAAAAAAAAAAAAAAAAAACGTTTTAAGACACTGAACAAGCCAGATTAAATGCGGCAGAAATGTCAGAACTATAGACGAGAAATTTACTACAACTATGATAACTCTGATATTCTATGGGCTTGATAATGTTTGGCTGTGTCCCCACCGCCCATCTCATCTTGAATTGTAGCTCCCATAATTCCCACATGTTGTGGGAGGGACCATTGGGAGATAATTGAATCATGGGGGCCGTTTCCCCCATGCTGTCCTTGTGGTAGTGAATAAGTCTCATAAGATCTGATGGTTTTACAAGGGGTTTCCACTTTCACTTGACTCTTTCTCTCTTGCCTGCCACCGTGTAAGATTTGCCTTTTGCCTTGACCGTAATTGTGAGACCTCCCCAGCCACGAGGAATTGTGAGTCTATCAAACCTCTTTTACTTCATAAATTATTCAGTCTCAAGTATGTCTTTATCAGCAGTGTGAAAATGGACTAATACAGGGCTCTAATGAAAAAGTAGGACAATATACAAGAACACATGGGTAATGTAGGCAGAGAGATGAAAATTATATGAATGAATTTAAAAAGCATCACTAACGACCAAAAACACTGTAACAGAGATTGAAGAATGACTTCGATAGGCTCATTCTAGACTAGACACAGCTGAGAAAAAAATCTCGAGCTCGAGGAGATAATAATAGGAACTTTCAAAACCGCAAAGAATAAAAAGAACAAAATATCCAAGAACTGTGGGACTACTGCAAAAGTGGAGACATCCACATATGAAAATAACAATGAAAAAGAGAGAAAGAAACAGAAGCAATATTTGACGCAAAAATGACAATTTCCCCAAATCAATGTCAGATACCAAATCAAAAATCCAAGAGGCTCAGAGAATAGCAGGCAAGACAAATGCAAATACACACATACAGATACACACACACAGGCACACTCCACCTGGATATATTATAGTCAAACTTCAGAAAATCAATGACAAACAAAAAGTTTTGAAAGAAGCCAGGAGAGAAAAAAAAACACTTTGTATATACAGGAGCAAAAATAAAAATTACACCCACTCGACCTCCCCTCAGAAACCATGCAAGCAAAAAGAGAGTGGAGTGAAATATTCAAAGTATTAAGAGAAAGAAACCCACCAACCTAGAATTCTGTATCCTAAAAAGAATTATGCTTCAAAAGGTACAGACTTTCTCGGATGAACAAACATTGAGAGAATTTGTTGATAGCACACGTGCCTACAAGAAACGTTAAGAGGTCCTTTAGGACAGCAGTCCCCATCCTTTCTGGCACCAGGGACTGGTTTCATGGAAGACAATTTTTTCACTGACCAGGACTGATGAGGGGATAAAACTGCTCCACCTCAGATCATCAGGCATTCTATTTTCACAAGGATTGCACAACCTAGATCCCTCACATGCACACTTCACAATACTGTTCGTGCTTCTGTGAGAATCTGATGCTGCCACTGATCTGACAGGAGGTTGAGCTCAGGCGGTAATGCTCGCTCACCCACCACTCGCCTCCTGCTATACAGCCCAGTTCCTAACAAGCCACAGACTGATTCTGGTCCGTGGCCTGGGAGTTAAAGACCCCTGCTTTAGAGAGAAGAAAAGTGATATAGGTCAAAAACTCAGAACTAAATAAAGAAAGAGCATCTGAGAGAAGGATTAAGTGAAGGTAAAAATTTAAAAATTTATGTTTCTTATTTTTAGTGTTCTAACAGATAAAAGACTGTTCAAAATAATAGCAACAGTGTATTTGACGACGTAAGACATTATATATGCTATATACTATATGATATATTATATGTGCATATGTTTATGTATGTCTTCACAGAAATAGTGTATAGTGAAATGAATGATATATTTTATATATATATGCACATATATATGGTTATGTATGTTTGCATAGAAATAGTGTATAGTGAAATAAATGACAGCAATGGCACAAGGAAGGGAGGAAGAGATTAGAATTATCTTGTTATTATTCAATACCTGCATGACCCATGAAATGGGATAGAGTTATTTGAAACTTGGATTAGTTGTAAATATATATAGCAAACTTTAGGACAACTGCTACAGAAAAGTACAAAAAAAGAAGCACAACAGATATGCTAAGAAAGGAGAGAAAATGGAATCATATAAAATGCTAAATTAAAACTACAAAAGGCAGAAAAAGAGAGGAAGACAAAAATAGGAAAATGGAACAAGAGTAACAAAGAAAACAATAGCAAATGTGGTTGATAGTATTCCAACTATATTAGTAATCACTTTAAAAGTATGCAGTGTAAATACACCAATTAAAAGACAAAATTCAGGTGTGGTGGTGCATACCTGTAGTCCAAGATACTCAGGAGGCCAAGGAAAGAGGATCCCCTGGACTCAGGGGTTTGAGTCCAGCCTAGGCAATATAGTGAGGCTATCTCTAAAAAAAGGAAATTTAAAAAAACAGTAAAAACAGACATTATCAGGGTAGATTAGAAATATAAGACCCAATTATATGTTGTTTATAGAAAACTAAAGCAAAGTAGAAGTAGCTATCTTAATTTCAGATACAGCAGATTTCAGAGCAAGGAAGATGATCAAAGATAAAGAGAAGAATTACATAATGATGAAGAGGTCAGTACTCTAAGAGGAGATAGCAATCCTTAAAGTTCATGAAGAAAACATCACAGCATAAAATATGTGAGCAAAAGCTGACAGAACTGCAAGGATAAACAGATGCATCCACTATTGTAGTTGAAGACTCTAAAAACTTTTTTTTATCATAAATGCACAGATCCAGCAGGCAGAAAAACAGTAAGAATAGAGTCAAACTCAACAGCACCATTAGTCAACTGGATATAATTAACATCTATAGATCACTTCATCTAATAAGATTAGATTACACATTCTTCTCAATATGACATGGAACTTTCAAAATGACCATATTCTGGGCCTTAAGTCACAACTTAAAATTCAAAAAATAGAAATCATACAGTGTCTGCTCTCTACCCACAAAAGGAATTATACTAGAAATCAATAACAAAAATATCTCGAGAAAATTCCAAAATGCTTGGAAATTAAACAAGATACTCCAAATAACACAAAAGTCAAATATGAACCTTCAAAAGAAATTTTATAATATTTTGAACTAAATGAAAATAAAAATACAACTTACGAAAACTTTTGGGATACAGTAAAAGCAATTATTAGAAATGAACTTACAGCACCGAATGCATATATAAAAAAGGAAAAACCTAAAATCATTCATCTAAGCTTCCACCTGAGGAAACAAGGAAAACAAGAACAAATAAACCCAAATTAAACAGGAAAAAGAACACAAATTGGACCAGAAATCAATAAAATTTAAAAGAGAAAATCAATAGAGAACATCAACAAAATTAAAAGCTTGATCTTTGAAAAGATCAACAAAATTAACAAGCACCTACTAAGACTAAGAAAAAAAGGAGGACCACAAATTATTGATATTGGAAATGAACGAAGAGACATCACTCCAGATCCCACCAACTTTAAAAGGATAACAAGGAAATATTATATGTAACTCTATGCCAACAAATTTGGCAACATAGATGAAATAGGTTGCCAATTTCTTACAGGCACAATCTGTCTACATTTACATAAGAAGAAATGAACAATTTAAATTGGACTATATCCATTTAAAAAATTAATCAATAATTAATAACCTCCCAAAACAAAAAGGACCAGGCCCAGGTGGGTTCATTGGTGAATTCTACCAAACATCTAAAAAAGAAATTAGGCCAGTGATCTACAATTTCTTTCAGAAGATAGAAACAAAGAGAATGCTTCCTAACTCATTCCATAAAGCAAGAATTACCCTAATAGTAAAACAGGTGAAGGCATTAAAAGAAAAGAAAACTATAGACCAATATACCTCATGAACATAGATGAAGAAATCTTCAACAAAATATTCACAAATTAAATTCAACAACGTACAAAAAGAAATTGGGAATGGTGGCTTACACCTGTAATCTCAGCACTTAGGGAGGCCAAGGTGGGTGGAACACTTGAAATCAGGAGTTCCAGACCAGTCTGCCCAACATGGTGAAACCCCATCTCTACTAAAAATACAAAAATTAGCCAGGTGTGGTGGCATTTGCCTGTAGTCCCAGTTACTCAGGAGGCTGAGGCAGGAGAATTGCTTGAAACCAGGAGACAGAGGTTGCAGTGAGCCAAGATCGCACCACTGCACTCCAGCCTGGGTGACAAAGCAGAACTCTGTCTCTCAAAAAAAAAAAAAAAAAAAAAAATTATATACCATGACCAAGTCAGATTTATCCCAGTTATGCAAGGCTGGTTTAACATTCAAAAATCAATTAATACAATCCATCATATCAACAATCTTAAGAAGAAAAATCACATGCTTTTATCAATAGATGCAGAGAAAACATCTAACTCTTTCTAATAGTCATTCATGATAAAAACACTCTACAAAGTCAAAATAGAGGGAAGTTCTTCAACTAAATGAAGAACATCTACAAAAAGGCGAAGTTAAAATCATACTTAATAGTGAGAAACTCAAAGCTTTCCTAACATCAAGAATAAGGCAAGAATGTCTCCTCTCAGCCAGGTCCAGTGGCTCATGCCTCTATTCCCAGCACTTTGGGAGCCCTAGGCAGGCAGATCACAAGGTCAGGAGATTGAGACCATCCTGGCCAACATGGTGAAACCCTGTCTCTATTAAAAATACAAAAAATTAGCCGGGTGTGGTGGTGTGTGCCTGTAGTCCCAGTTACCCGGGAGGCTAAGGCAGGAGAATCACCTGAACCCAGAAGGCAGAGGTTGCAGTGAGCTGAGATCACGCCACTTCACTCCAGCCTGGGTGAGCAAGACTCCATCTCAAAAAAAAAAAAAAAAAAAAAGAATGTCTCCTCTCACTACTGGTTTTTTAACATCATATTAAAAATTCTTGCTAATAGAAAATAAGAAAAAAGAGTATACAGACTGAGAAGGAAGAAATAAAACTGTCTTTATTTTCAGATAACATGATCATTCATGGAGAAAATCTCCCCAAATCAACAAAAATCTCCTGGAACTAATAAGTGATTACAGAAAGTCAATATACAAAAGGCAATCACTTTCAATGCCTCTTACATTATCACTCAAAAATATGAAATATTTAGGTATATATCTAATAAAATATGTACAAGATCTATATGAAAAAAACCTATGAAACTATTGAAAGAAATCAAAGAACTAGATAAATGGAAAGGGGTTCCATGTTCATAGATAGGAAGATTCAATATTATCAAGATTTTAGTTCTTTCCAAGTTGATCTACAAATTCAGTGCAATCTCAATAAAAATACCTTCAGATTATTTTGTGAATATCAACAAATTGTTTCCAAAGTTTATATGAAGAGGAAAGTCCCAGAATAGCCAATTCAATATTGAAAGATGAGAACAAAGTTAAAGACTCACACTAACCAACTTCAAGACTTACTATAAAGCTACAAAATTAATGTAGTATTGGTGAAAGAACAGACAAGTACATTAATGAAACAGAATAGAAAGCCCACAAATAGATATACATTAGTATAGCTATGTGATCCTTGGCAAATGAGCAAAGACAATAAATACAGTATAGCAAAGACATTCTTTCCCACAAATGGTGCTGGAGCAATGGGATGCTCATATGGGAAAAAAAAAAGAATCCAGAAACAGGCTTTACATGCTTCATAAAAATTAGCTCAAAATGGATCATAGACCTAAATATGAAATGCAGAACTCTAAAACTCTTAAAGATAACATACAAGACAACCTAGAAGACCTTGGGTATGGGTGATGACTTTTTAGATACAACACCAAATACATGATCAAGAAAAGAAATAATTGACAGGCTGGACTTTATTAAAATTTAAAACTTCTGCTCTGTGAAAGACAATGTCATGACATGAGAAGACATGCAACAGACTAGAAGAAATATTTGCAAAAGACACATCTCATAAAAGACTGTTATTCAAAATATACAAAGATCTCTCAAAAATCAAGACTGAAGAAACAGAAAGCTTGATTTTAAAAACTAACAAAAGACATGATTTCACCAAAGAAGATATACAGATAACAAGTAAGCACATAGTAAGATGCTTAAAATCACATATCACTAGGGAATTGCAAATTAAAACAACAATGAGAGGGGACACAGCAAGATGGTAGAATAGAAGCATACATCATTCGCCCCACTCCACCACCCAAAATACCAAATTTTAACAACTATCTGCACCTAGAAAGGCACCACAGCATCACAAGAACCAAAAATCAGATGCAGGATCACAGCACATAGTTTTAACCTGATATCGCTGAAAGAGGCATTGAGAAGGGCAGCAGAGATCAACCCTCTTTCATCTTCCAGCAGCAGCCATGTGGCTCAAAGAAAGACTATGTGCACTTTAGGGAGTGAGAGCACAGCAACTGGGAGATTTTACATTGAATGCAGTGCCACCCTGTCACAGAGGAGAATAAAGCCATGCTAGGCTCAGCCAGCACCTGTGCATGGAGACAGCTATTGGCTAGCCCTAGCCAAAGGAGAATTGCCCATTTCAATGATCAGAACTTGAGTTTCTCAGCAAGCCTTGTCACTGTGGGCTGAACTGCTTGAGGGTCCTGGGTAAACTTGAAAGGCAGTCTAGGACACAAGGACTGTAATTCCTAGGCAACTCCTAGTGCTAGGCTTGGCTTAGAGCCAGTGGACCAAGGTGGCGTGTGACCTAGGAAGACACCAGCTGGTGCAGCTAAGGAAACGCTTGTGCCATCCCTCCCCCAACTCCAGACAGTGCATCTCACAGCAATGAAAGTGACTTGTCCCTTCTGCTTAAGAAGAGGAGAGCAAAGAGTAAAGAGGACTTTGTCTTACATCTTGGATATCAGGGTAGAGTCATGAAACCCCAATTCCAGACCCCAGGTCCCAGACAACACTTCTAGACACACCGTTGAAAAAGGAAACCTACTGCCTTGAAGAGAAGGACCCAGTCCTGTGAGGATTTATCTCCTGCTGACTAAAGAGCCCTTGGGCCCAAATAAGCAGCAGTGATACCCAGTGAGTACACTGTGGGTCTTGGACACTGACATGTGCAGGCTTCAGGAATGACCCCGCTGTGGTAGCTAGGATGAAAGACTCCTTCAGTTTGAGAAAAGCAGAAGGAAAAGTGAAAAGACTTTCTCTTGCACCTTGGTTCCAGCTTGGCCACAGAGAGGTAGAGCAACAGTCTGGCTCTTGGGGTCCCCAAGTCCAGGCCTAGGCACTTGGACAGCATTTCTGGACATGTCCTGGCCCAGAGGGGAGTCCACTGCCCTGAAGGGTGAGTCCTAGGCCTGGGAACATTAACCAAAAGCTGATACAAGAGCTCTTGGGCTTTAAGTGAATATTAGCAGTGGCCTGGGTAGAACTCCCCATGGACCAGTGATGGTGGTGGCCACAGGGAGAGGCTCCTCTGCCTGTGGAAAGGAGAGGAAAGAGCAAGAAGGACTTCGTATTGTGGTTTGATTGCCAGTTTAGCTGCTGTAGAACAGAACATCAGATACATTGCTAAGATTTTGTTAGTTTAATCTCTGGCTCCCAGACAACATTTATGGACATTCCCAGGCTTGGGGGAGCTCGCTGACCTGAAGGGAAGGGCCTTGGGAAAAACCCAGTGCTGTGCTCTCTTCAGGTCTAACCCGGTACAGCCCCAGTAGTGGTGACCACAGGGGTGATTGCATCACCACATCCCCAGTTCCAGGTTACTCATCACAAAAACAGATACTCTGTTTGTTTGAGAGAAAGTAAGAGAAAAGAGCAAGAGTCTCTACTTGGTAATCTAAAGAATTCTTCCGGATCTTATCAAAGACTACCAAGGTGGTACTTCTCTGAGTCTGCAAAAACCACAGCAATATTGGCCTTGGGACCCAGTTTCCTTCAAATACCTGGAAAGCCTCCCCAAGAAGGACAGGCACAAACAAGCCTAGACTGAAGACTACAATAAATACCTAACTCTTCAATGCTCAAACACCAACAAATATCTATAAGCATCAACACCATCCAGGAAAACAGAACCTCACTAAATGAACTAAATAAGTTACAAGGAACCAATCCTGGAGTAACGGAGATATATGACTTTTCAGAAAGAGAATTCAAAAATAGCTGTATTAAGCACTCAAAGAAATCCAAGATAACACAGAGAAGGAATTTAGAATTCTATCAGATAAATTTAACAAAAAGGTTAAAATAATTAAAAAGAATCAAGAAGAAATTCTAGAGTTGAAATATGCAATTGACATGCTGAAGAATGCATCAGAGTCTATTAATTGCAGAATTGATCAAGCAGAAGAAAGTATTAGTGAGCTTGAAGACAGGCTATTTGAAAACACACAGAGGAGACAAAAGAAAAAAGAACGAAAGACAATGAAGGACATCTATAAGATCTAGAAAATAGCCTCAAAAGAGCAAGTCTAAGAGTTATGGGCCTAAAGGAGGAGGTAAAGAACAGGGGTAGAAAGTTTATTCAAAGGGATAAATATCAGAGAACTTCCAAAACCTAGAGAAATATATTCACATTCAAGTACAAGAAAGTTATAGAACACCAAGTAGATTTAACCCAAAAAATACTTTCTCCAGGCATTTATTAACTAAACTCCCAAAACTCAAGCATAAAGAAAAGACCCTAAAAGTGGCAAAAGAAAAGAACAAATAACATACAATGGAGCTCCAATACATCTGGCAGCAGACCTTTCAGTGGATACCCTACAGGCCAGGCAAGAGTGGCATGACATATTTAAAGTGCTAAAGGAAGAAAATTTTTACCCTAAAATAGTATATCCGGTGAAAATATCCTTCATTTATGAAGAATAAATAAATATTTTCCCCAATGAAAAGGGACTTCATCAATGCCAGACCTATCCTACAAGAAATGCTAAAGGGAATTCTTCAATCTGAAAGTAAAGGATGTTAATGAGCAGGAAGAAATGATCTGAAGGTACAAAACTCACTGGTAATAGTAAGCACACAGAAAAATGCAGAATGGTGTAACACTGAAATTGTGTGTAAACTTCTCTTGTCTTAAGTAGAAAGACTAAATGATGAGCCAACCAAAAATGGTAACTACAACTTTTAAGGACATTGACAGTATAATAAAACATAAAGAGAAATAATGAAAAGTTAAAAAGCAGGTGGACAAAGTTAAAGTGTAGAGTTTTTATGAGTTTACCTTTTGCATGTATGTTTGTTTATGCAATCAGTGTTGTTATCAGTTTAAAATAATGTGTTATAAGAGAGTATTTGCAAGCCTTATGGTACCCTCAAATCAAAAAACATACAATAAGTACACAAAAAATGAAAAGCAATAAATTAGAACACACCATCAGGGAAGATCATCTTCACTAAAGGGAAGATGAGAAGAAAGGAAAGAAGGACTCAAAGACAACAAAACACCAGAAAACAAATAGCAAAGTGCATAAGTTCATACTTATCAATAACACTGAATGCAAATGGACTGAATTATCCAATCAAAGGAAATAGTACAGCCGAATGGATGAAAAAACAAGACCCAGTGGTCTGTGGCCTACAAGAAACATATTCCACCTATGAAGATAAACATAGACTGAATATAAAAGGACAGGAAAAGATAGTCCATGCCAATGGAAACCAAAAAAGAGCAAGAATACCTATATTCATATCAGACAAAATACATTTAAAGACACAAGCTTTATATAAGAAGAGGCAAAGAAGTTATTATATAATGATAAAGGGTCTGATTCAGCAAGAAGATACAACAAGTATAAATATATATGCACTCAACACTGGAGCACCCAGATATATAAAATAAGTATTATCAGAGCTAAAGAGAAAGAGACCTCAGTACAATAATAGCTAGAGACTTTAACACCCCACGTTCAGGAATGGACATATCTCCCAGACAGAAAATCAACAAAGAACCCCAAATTTAATCTGCACTATAGAAAAAATGGACCTAATAGATATTTACAGAACATATCCAATGACTGCAGAATACACATACTCCTCCTCAGCACATGGATCATTCTCAATGTTAGATCATATATTAAATTACAAAACAAGTCTTAAACCATTCAAGAAATTGAAATAATATCAAGCATTTTCTCCAAATACAACGAAATAAAAGTAGAAATCAATAACAGGAGGAATTTTGGAAAGTATATAAACACATGGAAATCAAACAATATGCTCCTGAATGGCCAGTGTGTCACTGAAGAAATTAAAGGGGAAATTCAAAATTACCTTGAAATAAATGGTAATGGAAACCCAACATACCAAAATCTATGGGATAGAGTGAAAGCAGTACTAAGAGAGAAACTCATAGCCATAAATGCTTACATCAAAAAGAAAAAAAAACTTCAAATAAATGACCTAATGGTGCGTATTAAAGAACTATAAAGCAAGAGCAACCAAAACCAAAATTAGTAGAATAAAAGAAATAATAAAGATGAGTAGAAATAAATTATTTTAATATGAAGAGAACAATATAAGGATTAATGAAACAAAGCTGGGTTTTTTGAGAAGATAAACAAAATTCAAAAACTCTTAGCCAGATTAAGCAAAAAGAGAGAAGACTCAAATAAATAAAATCAAAGGTAAAGAAATAAACATTACAAATGATATGACAGAAATTTAAAGGACCATTAACAGCTACTATGAGCAATTATCAGCCAAAAAATTGGGAAAATCTAGAAGAAATGAATAAATTTCTAGACACATACAACCTACCAAGATTAAACCATGAAGAAATTCAAAACATGAACAGACCAATAACAAGTAATGAGATCAAAGCCATAAAAAATGTCTCCCAGTAAAGAAAAGCCCAGGACCTGATAGCTTCACTGCTAAATTCTACCAAACATTTAAAGAAGTAATATCAATCCTACTCAAACTTTTCCAAAACGTAGAGGAGGGAGTACTTTCAAACTAATTCTAGAAGGCCAGTGTTACCCTGTTATCAAAACCAAAGACGCATAAAAAATTAAACTATGGGCCAATATCTCTGATGAACATTGATGCAAAAATCCTCATCAAAATACTAGTAAACTGAATTCAACAGGACATTTTAAAAAATCACTCATCATGACCAAGTGGGATTTATCCCAGGTATGTAAGGATGGTTCAACATATGGAAATCAATTAATGTAACGTATCATGTCAACAGAATGAAAGACAAAAACCACATGATCCTTTCAACTGACGCTGAAAAACTATTTGATAAAGTTCAACATCCCTTTAACATCAAAACCCCCTAACATACCTCAACATAATAAAAGCCATAAATCACAGACACACAGCTAGTATCAGACTGAATGGGAAAAAAATTGAAAGCCTCTCCTGTGAGATCTGGAACACCACAAGGATATCCACTTTCACTGTTATTCAACATGGTATTGAAAGTCCTAGCTAGAGCAATCAATATAGAAAAATCAATAGCATATCTATGTGCCAGAATCAACAATGTGATAAAGAAATCAAGAAAGTAATCCCATTTACAATAGCCACAAATAAAACTAAATAACTTGGAATTAACCAAAGTGCATCCAAATTGGAAAGGAAGAAGTCAAATTATCTTTGTTTGCAGATGACTTGATTTTATATTTGGAAAAAAATCAAAGACTCCACCAAAAACGATGAGAACAGACAAACACATTCAGTAAAGTTGCAGGATACAAAATCAATATACAGAAATCAACAGCATATCTATATGCCAGAGCCAACAATCTGAAAAAGAAACAAAGAAAGTAATCCCATTTACAATAGCCACAAATAAAACTAAATACCTAGGAATTAACTTAACCAAAGAAGTGAAAGATCTCTACAATGAAAACTATAAAGTACTGTTGAAAGAAATTGAAGAGGACACACCCACACACACAAAAACTTCCATGTTCATGAGTTGGAAGTTTCAATATTGTTAAAATGTCCATACTACCCAAAGCAAACCACAAATTTAGTGTAATCCCTATCAAAATACCAATGACATTCTTCACAAAATAGAAAAAAATACTAAAATTTATATGGAATCACAAAAGACCCAGAATAACCAATGGTATCCTGAGTAAAAAGAACAAAACCGGAGGAATCACATTACCTGACTTCAAATTGTGCTAAAAGTAATAGTACCAAAACAGCATGGTACTGGCATAAAAACTGACACATGGACCAATGACACAGAATAGATAAGCCAGAAACAAATCCACATACCTTAAGTGAACTCATTTTCCACAAAGGTGCCGACAACATACATTGGGGAAACAGTAGTCTCTTCAGTGAATGGCGCTTTGAGAACTGGATATCCATATACAGAAGAATGAAATGAGACTCATATATTTTGCTCTGCACAAAAAATCAAATCAAAAAGGATTGATGACTTAAATCTAAGATCTCAAACTATTAAACTACTACAAGAAAACATTGGGGAAACTATCCAGTACATTAGTCTGGGGAAAAATTTCCTGAGTAATATCCGACAAGCATAGGCAACCAAGACAAAAATGGACAAATGGGATTACATCAAGTTAGAAAGCTTCTTCACAGCAAAGGAAACAACAAAGTGAAGAGACAACCCACAGAACGAGAGAAAATATTTGCAAACTACTCATCTGACAAAGAATTAATAACTAGAATGTATAAGGAGCTGAAATAACTCTATAGGGATCAACATAATTGAACTCATGCAGATTGAGAACAGAAGGATGGTTATTAGAGGCTGGCTGGTAAAGGTAGTGCAGGGGTGAAAAGAGGTGGGGATGATTAATGGTTACAAAAAATAGAAAGAATAAATAAGACCTAGTATTTGACAGCACAACAGGGGGACTATAGTCAATAATAATCTAATTGCACAGTTTTACAATAACTAAAAGAGTATAATTGGATTGTTTGTAACACAAAGGATAAATGCTTGAGGGGATGGATACCCCATTCTCCAGGATGTTATTATTACAAATTGCATGCCTGTATTAACCCATAAACATATATACCTATTATTTACCCACAAAATTAAAAGTAAAAAGATTGTTAAAATAATAATAATAAAACAACAATGAGATGCCACTGCACACCTATCAGACTGGCCAAAATTCAAAACACTAACACCAAATGCTGGCAAAGATGTGGAACAACAAGAACTGTCTGTCATTCATTGCTAGTGGAAATGTAAAATGGGACAGGCACCGTCAAAGATGATTTGTCAGTTTCTTTTAAAAGTAAACATACTCTGGCCGGGCGGGGTGGCTCACGCCTGTAACTCCGGCACTTTGGGAGGCCGAAGCAGGCGGATCACGAGGTCAGGAGATCGAGACCATCCTGGCTAACACGGTGAAACCCCGTCTCTAGTAGAAACACAAAAAAATTAGCCGGGCGAGGTGGCGGGCGCCTGTAGTCCCAGCTACTCCGGAGGCTGACGCGGGAGAATGGCGTGAACCCGGGAGGCGGAGCTTGTAGTGAGCCGCGTTCGCGCCACTGCACTCCAGCCTGGGCGACACAGTAAGATTCCGTCTCAAAAAAAAAAAAAAAAAAGTAAACATACTCTTACCATACAATCCAGCAAGTAAGCACCTTGTTATTTACCCAAGTGAGTTGAAAACTATGTCCACACAAAAACCTGCACACAGATGTTTATAGCAACTTTATTCATACTTGACAAACCTTGGAGCAACCAAGATACCCTTCTGTAGGTGAATGTACAAATAAACTGAGATATATCCAGACAGTGGAGTATTACAATGACTAAAAAGGAAAAAGACTACAAAATGTGGGAGGGTGGGAGGGGGTTGAGGTTGAATAAATTACTTACTGGGTACCATGTTCACTATTTGTGTAATGGATACACAAAAAGCCCAGACTTCACCAGCAGGCAATATGTGCATGTAAGAAATCTACACTTTCAGCCTCTTTATACATAAATTTTTTTTAAGAAAAATAAAAAGAAATGGCTATCAAACGTGCAAAGACACAAAGAAACTTAAATGCATATTACAAAGTAAAAGAAGTCAATCTGAAAATACTATATACTGTATGATTCCAACAATATGACATTCTGGAAGAGACAAAACTATGGAGATAGTAAAAACATCAGTGGTTGCCAGGAGATGGGGTTGGGGAAGAAAGGTGAATAAGCAGAACAGAGGGTTTTTAGGGCAGTGAAAATACTCTGTGTGATACTGTAAGATGGATATATATCATGTGTTTTTCAAAACCTAGAGAATGCACAACATCAATACTGAGTTATAACGTTAACTATATATTTGGGCTAACAGGCATATATCAATGTATGTATGTCAATGTCTCAATTGCATGTCAACAAATATACCCACTAGAATGAATGGTGTCCATAGTGGGAGAGATCGTGTGTGCTTGGGTACACAGGGTATGTGATAACTCTCTCTACTTTCTGCCCAATTTTTCTGTGAAGCTAAACCTTCTCTGAAAAATTAAGTTTATTAATTTTTAAAAGATGATACAAAAGGTTAAAACACTGTGTATTTAATTGCCTGGTAAAATGCATGTTTCCAAAATCACAGATAGTATTTAACAGCATTTGTTTAACTCTTTCGTCTTACAGAAATCTAACAACCTTCACAATAAAGGAAAAAATCAGATTTATTCTCATTTTTTAAATTAATAAACTAAAGCTTGGAATAGCATTTGTAAAATTTTGAGATAATTTATCACCATTATTAAAAATTAATTTTGTTAAAACAAGATGGAAATTATTATTTGGAGATTTGTAAAGGTACGCAGATTTGAGTTTCATTAATTCTAGACCCTCTTTCTCCTACATAGGAAGAATTATTAATATTATAATTAACGGTTGTTCTAAAGACGATTCTAAAACACAAAGCTCAAATACCCCAAAGTGATAAATGACACCCCATTTACAAATGCAAAATAATTTCATATATGTATATTACCACCCTTGATCCTCTCATTGACTGCATGAAACAAGCAAGATTATTACTATACCCCTTTCCATAATGAGAAAATTAATGCTAAGATTATTTATTTGCCTAAGATCATGCAGCTAATAAGTGGCAAAATCAGAACTCAGACTCATATTTTCTCACTCCAAGTCTATACCCTTTCTCCTACATCTGTAGATGCACACAGATTACAGGACTCTTCATCTATGGCCTGATCTTTTTTGAAATAGGAAGTTTATTACATGTACATAACTAACTTTAAAAAGATCAACATCTAAAACTCATGGGAATTTTAATCACATTGATAACTTGCTTCTGAGACTTTGGGAAGACAGTAGTAGGTCTAGGTTCTAAAAGTTGTTTTGAGTTTCAATTGAACTGCAGGTATTTTAAGACCTACAGGGCATAGACAATTTTTAAATCTTAGACTTCTCTGATATTTCTCACATGGATTAGTACCAGAAATCAAACTGCATGTGTCAGCTTTTTTGCATAAAACAATCATTAGAATCTCTTACCAGGAAGAGAAAACAAAGCACATGTCTTCCCTTTCCTTTAATATTCTACTGGGTGTTTTATTTTCTGTAATTAGTCCTACATTGTCTGGAATTATCTTTTCCTCTTTGTTCACTAGAGAACCTTGAATTTGAATTTTGACTCTGCTACTTATTATCTATATGTGCTAGGAAAGTTAACAAGAGATGAGGATAATATGGATATCGTAGAGGTTTTGTGATGAGTAAAGAAGTAATGCATTTTAAATGTCGAACCGAGGCTGGTGTATTGAAACTTTAATTAACCTTGATTTCCTCTTTCTCTCCTAATATTTGAGAACAGAAAAGAAAAAGGGTTTTCTATATGTATTTATTCTCAAATTAAGGAGCATAAGAGTCACATGAAGTTTGTGAAAAAGACAAATTTCAGGGAAGAAAAACTCCAAAATTTGGACGCAGTAAATCTAACCAGGAATGTAGCTAGGAAGTTTTCATTTACACCCAACAATTTAGGTGATTCTCATGAAGATGATTCTCAACCTAGGTGATTCTAAATGTTAGTTTAAAATATGTTAGCTAATCCAGAAAACATAGTAAACCTAGGAAATGTCTATTTAGAATAAAAGAAATGAATAATTGAGATTAAAGAGGAACAGAGAAGATATAAAGTTTATAGAAAATAGTATAATGTCAGACACATATATTGCCTTATCAATAATTGCATTAAACTTAAATGGATAAAACACTTCAACTAAAAGGCATATATTAGCAGAATGGATTTTTTTAAAGGGATCCAACAACATGCATGTGTCTACAAGAGATACACTTAGACTTAAAAACACAAATGAGTTGAAAATAAAAGCATATAAAAAAGACCCATCCTGCAAACAGTAACTAAAAGAGAGCTGCAGTGGCTACACTAATATCAGATAAAATAGATTTTGAGACAACAATTTTTATTAGAGACATAAAGGACATTTTATAATAATAAAAGAATCAATCCATCCCAAAGACATCATAATTATAAATCTACATGTGCCTAACAACAGAGCCTCAAAATACGTGAAGCAAAAACTCACAGAATAGATATGAGAAACAGACAATTCTACAATATTAACTGGAGACTAAAAGCAAGCTTCCAGACTCCGCAATCCCTCCCTCATGTAGCCAACATAAAATGACTCAGGAAATTAATTGTCTGAATCCAGGTCTGAATCAGACTCTGAGCTTTCATGCCAAGGTAGTGCCCATGTTTAAGTCCATAGTGTACGTGGGTTAGTCCTTTGATATCATGTAGTAGGTTGCATCATCTCATTCTCATCATTACCATTCACACATTTCTGCAGGGAAAAAGTTTAAAACTAAAGATTTAAATCATAGGCATTTAAAAATTATTTTTTTAATTTTAGTAACTTTCCACCCCTCACTCAACGGCTATTCAGTGACTTTAACTGTTCCTTTGAATTGCCTATCAACACTGTTCAGTCAGATTCAGAAACAGTTTTATGCTATGGCTATATGCAGTTCAGAAAGTTATCGTGATTCATGTACTGTATCTTCTCAGGCAGATCAGTGTTAATTTTCAAATGACCTTTCCTGTTGTCCCAATGGCTTTAAACTTTCTATTTCAGTATGAGATAATCAGTTATGAATTTATATCAGAAACTTTGTTTATCTCTTGACATTTTTTCCTTGAATCAAAAAATATCTTCAGGCGATAACATTGGAAAAACCCTTCTAGACATTGGCTTAGGCAAGGATTTCATGACCAAGAAGCCAGAAGCAAATGTAATAAAAACAAAGATAAATAGCTGGGACCTAACAAAACTTCTCCTCACCCGAGTCATCCTTAATCTTCCCTCTTCCTATTTCCCACATCTCATTTTTCTCCCAATGCCATCAATTGTGCCTGTAAAATTCCCCAAAACATCTTTGATAGATTAAAAATAGATGCAAATTATTTGCCACTCCTCCCATCCTGAGGTGTAATCTAACTCTCCTCCTACTTTGACTGGATTTGACCGTGTGACTTGGTTTGGCCAGTGGGACATCAGCAAATGTGACACAGGTAGAGTTCTGATAAGCACATGGACCTTCGGGCTTGTGCTCTTGAAACTCTGCTGTGAGACCACATGATGACAGGAAGTTAGTCCAGCTTCCAGGAGAAAAGGTCACATGGAAGAGAGGAGAGATGCCTCAGCCCACAGTTAGCACCAACAACCAGGCACATGAGTAAATCCATCTTGAACCATGCAGGCTTTCCAGCCATAATGTGATTGCAACCACAGGAATGAGCCCAAGAAAGATCAATGGTAGAATTATCTAGCCAATCCATAGACTGATGAGAAATAATAAATCATTCTTTGCAGCATCCACTCAGTTTGGCGTAGTTTACTAAGCAACAGAAATTAGGAGAGACACCATCCTTTCCTATCTATGTTGTCAAGCCTACCTGAGACTCACCAAGTCTCTTCTGGGTTTGGAAACAGCAAGGTAACTGATTTCTGTAACTCCCACACTTCCCCTTCGAATTTATCCAAAAGTCACCATCTTCATTACATTCATATATATTATTTCTATACTAAGGAACTTTTATTAAGAACATTGCTGTGAATAACAGCCCAAATCATTCATACCTTTTATATTATCTGCTCAATTTACTATTCCAGCCTCATTCTCACTTCATCTACATCCCATATTCTATAAAACTTTACACATTTTCACTACAACATTTATCATCTATTTGCATAACATTTATGTATTTGTTATATTTGTTCCACTATTCGTAGTAAACTATAGGTTACTACAGTACCTAAAACAAAGTAGAGATTAAATAAGTGCCTGTTGTATGAATGCTTTACTATGACCAGGATATTTTGTTTTATATTGTTTCATTTGAACTTCAGTCTTGAAAGTAAGACAACTTTATGTCAATTTTACAGATGAGAAAACAGATTGAAAATAGTTATGAGCCCTACTTTGGTCTCAGAACACTAGAGCCTTAAATAAAAGTGTGATTACCTGATTCCTAGCAGAGTACACTTTGCCTTAATTAACTACTTTCCATTTTCAAAACACTATGTATTTGCATACTTTCCAAAAGAAAATTTAAATATTCCACCAAAATCCAACTTCGTCAGTGTTGTATAATTCTGTACAATATTTCTTTGATTTCACTTTATAATATTCACTTCTTTCCTTTAGTCTAATGTAAATTTGCATGGTAACAAAATTGTTAATTTATGCTTCTTATGATGATCAGTCCTTAAATAGCCCAACTCCCTCTCCAGTATCTTCAGAGAAAGCTTATCATTACAGTAGGCTCTGCCTGGTAAAATCAACGTATTTAATCTTCATGTGTAACAGTTGGCTGAAAGCCAGCAGAATCAAAAGGGCAAGTCTGAGCAAGGAAGAAAACAGTCAAGAGTAGATGAGCACAGGGGTAAAACATCCCTTTAATAGATGTAATAGTAAGTACATTTTATTTTGTAGGGAATGAGTGATTCTGATGAGTTGAGTAAGTCACCGATGGTTTCTCCTATTTAATTGATTATCACCTTGGGTATTTTACTTAATTTCTCTAAGTCTTAAATAACTTGTTTGGAAAAACAAGAGTAATGTTGCCTCACAAGGTAGTTGGGGGTTTGGCTGAAATATTGTATACACAGAGCTCATTATACCATGTCTGGCATAGCAAGAAAGCAATACATTATAATAATTATAATTCTTTTTAAGTTAGATAGTGAAAGATTTTTCAGGGTAGACTAATTGCTTATAAGTAGTACCAGAGTTTTGAAATTATACCCCCAAATTAAAAATGTTTTGTTAAATGTGACAATATTTTATTAGAATGTGGGTACTATCCTACGTTAAGACTGGGAGGAAGATATTGGCCAGATTGTGTAAAATGCTCATGGATATACCAATCATATAGCAAGATGAATGAGACTACTATGACTCATGTGGACAATACCAATTCGCTCCCTACAATTTGGAAGGTGCACAAGTTCTTTTAAGGAATCTGACCACTCTGATACCACTGAAAGAACAGGGGTTCCATTAGTATTGGGGAAATAGCTGTGGGTAAAAAAACAATAGTATTCACCCCACTTGTCTTACATCTTTTCTCCCCCTGCTCATCTTGCTTTCACTCTTCCACTCACTTCAAAATAACATCTGTCCCTCTTGTTCTTGAAGTCCTCCGCTGACTCCCATATAGCCAAATGTGATTAATAGTTTTTTAGCTCTCATCTTCTTTGACCTTCCAGTAGCACACAACACAGTTGATTAGTCACTCCTAGAAATACTCTTTGATCTATGTGATGCAAAACTTTCCTGATTTTATTCTTATCTAGCATCTCCTTCCCTCTCTTTAAATTATCTTTCTCTTCCATCTGACATGATGTGACTCAGGACTTTCATTTTTTTATCCCTGGCATCTATATGCCAATAACTCCAAAATTATATCTTTAGCCTACATTTCCAGATCCATATATATTCAATTGCTTACTTGACCAATTCACTTGATCATCTCACTCGCATCGCAAAATGAGCACTTCAAAACTGAACTTATTATTTTCTCACCAATATTTATCCTTCAGTCTCATATTATTTTAATAAATGAGACTCCCTGCCTCTCTCTCTCTCTCTCTGTCTCACACACACACACACACACACACACACACACACACAAAATTTACTCAAGCCAAAAATCTGGGGATATCTTGGTACAGCTCTCTCTTATCCCCACATGAAATATCTTACTGAGATCCACTGATTTTACATTCAAAGTATCCCAAGTCCATCCATTACTCTCCCTTCTCGTAGCCAGCATACCATTCCAAACTGTCCCAATTCTTTCACCTAGGCTAATGCAATTTTCTCCAAACAATTTCTATTTTCTTCCACTTTTACCTCAATCCAATTCAATGTTTATTTTGCAGCCAATGTGGTTTTCGGGATTTTTTATTGTTGTTGTTGTTTTTTGAGATAGGGTCTGGGTCTGTTGCCCAGGCTGGAATACAGTGACATGATCTCCACTCACTGCAACCCAGAACTTCTGACTTCAATGGGTTCTCCTGCCTCAGCCTCCCAAGTACCTGGGACTACAGGCGTGCACCACCATGCCTAGCTAACTTTTGTATTTTTTTTTTAAAGGGATGGGGTTTCACCATGTTGCCCAGGCTGGTTTTGAACTCCTGGGCTCAAGCAATCCTCCTGCCTCAGCCTCCCAAAGTGCTGGGTTTACAGGTGTGAGCCACAGATCCTGCACCAATGTGGTCTTTTAGGTGTATAGATGAAATGGTGTCACTCTCCTGCTTAAAATCCTTCTATGACCTTCCATTGCACTATAGAGAGACTCAAATAACTCACTGTGGCCCATAGGGGTTGTCATGATATGGCCCATCCATGTCAGTCGCTTCAATTTCATCTCATGCTATGCTGACCCCCTACCCACTTAGCCATCCTGGCCTTCTTTTAGTTTCTGGAACATGTCACACTCTTTTCCAACTGCAAGATCTTTATCATGCTATTCTCTAGATTGCTGTCTATACACAGCCTGCCTCCCACATCCAAACTGCACAAACTGTTTTGAACTCCCATTCATCCTTCAGAAAGGCCTTTTCCGGTTGTCTCAACTACAAGAGATGCCTCTGTGATCTTCCTTTCTGTCTTTCTTTCTTTTTTTTTGGCGGGGGAGGACAGAGTTTTGCTCTTGTTGCCCAGGCTGGAGTGCAACAGTGCAATCTCAGCTCACCGCAACCTCTGCCTCCTGGATTCCAATGATTCTCCTACCTCATCCTCAGAGTAGCTGGGATTACAGGCATGCGCCACCATGCCCGGCTAATTTTTTGTATTTTAATAGAGATGGAGTTTCTCCATGTGGGTCAGGCTGGTCTCAAACTCCCGACCTCAGGTGAGCTGCCTGCCTCGGCCTCCCAAAATACTAGGATTAGAAGTGTGAGCCATCTCGCCCAGGTGATCTTTCTTACAGTCTTGTTCTTTTCTTTTGTAGCACTGACCACAAACTGTAATTTTAAAATTTATTTTAATTTTACAAATAAATTACAAATGTGTAATTATTAAAAACTTTTTCAGCCCAGTGCTGGTGGCCCATGCGTGTAATCCCAGAAATTTGGGAAGCCGAGGCAAGAGGATCACTTAAAGCAACCCACAGCCCACGGGCTGCATGCATCCCAGGACGGCTTTGAATGAAGCCCTGGACAGCTTTGATTGCCCAACAGAAATTCGCAAACTTTCTTAAAACATTATGAGTTTTTTTGCGATTTTCTGTTTTTAGCTCACCAGCTATCATTAGTTTATTTTATGAGTGACCCAAGACAATTCTTCTTCCAATGTGGCCCAGGGAAGCCAAAAGATTGGACACCCTGGCTTAGAGCCAGGACTTCAAGACAAGCCTAGGCGACGAAACAGAGACCCCATTTCTACAAAAACACTTTTACAAATTAGCATCGTGGCGTGTGCCTGTAGTCCCAGCTATTCCCTACTCAGGAGGCTGAGGTGGAAGGATCGCTTGAGCCCTGGAGATCAAGCCTGCAGTCAGCTATGATCTTGCCATTGCTCTCCAGCTTGAGTGAAAGCATGAGACTGTCTCTTAAAAAAAAAAAATTATGTTTTTGCTGTCGGGTTAAAACCAGGTGTAATTTAGAGTATTTGTTAATTTAATTACCTACATGTATTTATTCTTTACTAGATGCTTGAAACCCATATCCCTTTGAAGTTATCATTGTAAGCACACATACACATATACATACGCATACACATACACATACACATGTACACATACACATGTACACATACACATACACATACACATATACATACACATACACATACACATATACATACACATACACATATACATATACATACACATACACATGTACATATACATACACATACACAGACACATACACATGTACACAGACACAGACACATACACATACACATATACATATACATACACATACACAGACACATACACATGTACACAGACACATACACATACACATACACATATACATATACATACATATACACATACACATGTACAGATACACATACACATATACATGTACACATACACAGAAACACACGAGAATGCAGAAGCCTCCCTATAGTTTAGGGAACTCGTGAAATTATAACATTTCATATACATCACCATGGTATCATAAATGCCACTTTAATCTAACAACATTCAGTCCTTGCTAAAAGTTATTTCATTCTTATAAAAAATACAGATCTAAGAAAAGAAATATAAATTCGGTTACATTCAGTTTCAAGTTTCACTGTCAATGGTGAATCAGAAATATTTGATATAACTAAATCTGGTATATTTGACTAAGTATATGCCAGTAAAATACTTATAGATCTTTATGGACCTCTGTCTTGTTTTTTATTTTAATTTATTAGAATGTATCAATTGACCTACATCAATTATTTTATGGGAAATTGTATCAGTAAGATTTTTATCTTTAACATCCCAAATAGGAAATCCCCATTAGTGTAATAAATAATGTATTTGACAGGGAATTGGCAAGCCATCTTAATCAGAAAACTTCCTGGCTGACAATCACACAAAATTGAGACCACAAAGCATATCTTAAATGTTTCAGCACTTGGAGTTTCCTAAATACTTCTTTTAAGTTCTTTCTGAACAACTTGCACACAGATCAAAACATGCTAATTTCATCATTGCTAGCCAAAATCATAAAATAACCCTGTAAAGGCATATGGATACACTTACTAACTTATAAACAACAAACTGTTTGATGGTTTTATTGAAGAGTCAATAAAAGATTTTCCTCATTTGTAAAATGAAGAGATTGAACGAGATAATAGCTAAGATATCTTCAAGCTCGAAAAATTCTAATATTTGTGATTTTAGAATAAATAGTGCATATTTTTCTTTTCCCACAAGGAAAAGTAACAGTATCTATTATTCCCATGTTTTACCCTTTTTTGGTTGTAGTAGGAGAGCTGGGGTCATTTGTACCTCTCTGAGGAGTGGAAATACAAGAGAGTGACTCATTACCCCTTCTTAGCTTAAAAATGAAGCCAGTTTGAAGGACTTTTACTATCCCTCTATACTCTTCTCCAGTTTCAGTAAACATATATACACATACCCTACCACCACCCCTACCGCCACCACCAGGATGTCCTTTATGGGCATAAGCATTCCTAGTCTATTAAACACAGCAGATAGTATCCTCCAGAAACCACAGAGTAAACACAGCCATTCCCAGAATCCATATCAGGTGTCTCACCTGACAGCTCAGCTAAAGCTTCTGTCTTGCGAAGTCACTTTGCTCAGATCCTTATTCACAGTCCTTGGAAATGGTGCCAAAAGAGTCACAGAGTTAAAATAAAATCAAGCCAAAGACATTCCAGGACTGTTTGTCAGAATCAAACTGTGCCCTGCCACTTGAGCCATCAGATCCTCTTATATTAGAGGTATCAGTGGTTGGGAAAGATACCATGTGGAATTCATGGGAAGTCTCAGTGGGAAAAATCACATCACAGGCTCCTGGGATGCTAGAGCAAGGTCACATAGCTTGCAATGGAGAATGTACACCTTTCGAAATGCAACTCGTGGCATGTTACTGAGCCATCGCACAAATTGTCAGCCAGGCTATGTGACACCATGTGACCATGTGGCTAGAATTTCCCATCTTGACCTTAATCCTATCATATCCACCAGCTCAGCTAGGCTCAGCCCACATGTCATGCACCACTGTTGCACTAAGACCTCTTCCTCATCTCCCTCCCATGGCCCAGAAGGGGAATCCCTGAGGACTAGCTGACAGATGATCAAAGTGCCCAAGACTAGTTGACAGACAGGTCAGTTCAGTATGTGGATGCAAGGCACTACAGTCTAACTCAGAGAGAGTTATTTCAATTGGCAAAGTTTGAGGCAGTACATTTGCCATCCACTTTGTGTAATAAAGTAGTAGTCTGAGATTAGAACATATAAGTACTCCTGGGTAGTGGCAAATGGAATAGCTAGCTGGTCAAAATCCTAGAAAAAAAGAAAGATTGGAAGATCAAAGACAAAACGGTCTGGCAGAAAGGAATATAGTCAGCCGTCTGTATCTCAGGGTTCTACATCTGTGGATTCAAACAACCATGGATGAAAAATGTTGAGGGGAAAAAAATCCCACAACTTTCCAAAAATCAAAATTTGAATTCTGTCATGCAGTTGAATCCACTCAAATGAAGTAAGGTATAGGTATTGTGTTAGGTATTGTAAATAATCTAGATATGTTTTAAAGCATACAGGAAAATGTGCCTAGGTTATATGTAAATATTATACTATTTTATAAAAGTGACTAGAGCATCCACAGATTTTGGTATCTATGGGGGTCCTGGAACAAATCTCCCATGGATATCAAGCATTGCTATATATATGGATAAACAGGAATTGGCATAAAGTGGGAAAATCTTCGCATTAAAAGTTAACACCAATCCAAGAGCTCCCACCACGGAAGAGGCACTTAACAACGAAGTAGATAAAATGCCTCAGCCGGTTGACACTAGCCAGCCTGGCTTTCGCCATTCCAGTGCTGGAACAATGGACACATTAAAAAGTGGTCAAGGTGTTAGAGACAGAGGTTAGACACCAGCACAGCAGCATGGGCGGCCACTTTTCCTGATGAATCTCACTACTGCTGCCTCTGAATGTCCAGTCTGCTAGCAACACAAACCAATGCTAAGTCCACGATGTGAGATCATTCCTCAAGGACACTATCTAGCCACTTGATCGCAAGTTGTCTACACTGGGACCCTTCTATCCTAAAAAGATCTGTCATTGATTCTGATCAATCACAGAAGAAAGAGACCTTCTGGGTATGGATTTCCCTTTCTTGCCCACAGAGTGCCTGTTCCACCTACACAGAGTCCCACATACAGCAGAGTAGACGTGGGAGCAGGCCCATAACACAGAAATGCATCAGTAATAACAAGTTCTAATCCATCTAGAAGCTGCCATCCTGACAGAATATTGCAATAACCTGGTGACAAGATCACGGACACACCAGCTCAGAGGTGATACTTTACACAAATGATGCAACATCCTCCAGAATGCAGCATACACCATGGTTCAAAGGTTTCTACGCTGTGTAGTGTCCCCAGTAGGAAGGAAGTGAGAAAAGTAGAGAGACATATCCTTCTTTGCCATCACTCTAAATATCACTTGTGGAATTTATACATCCTGCCCCTTCAGTCCTGCAACATTGAAGGTCCTGGTACTCAAAGGGGAATACTTCTTCCAGTGGACACAGCAGAAGTTTCATTAAGCGGGACTTGGCACTATGGCTGCTCTTGGCACTTCATTTTCCTTGTGTCCAGGAACCAGAAAGTAAGAAGAGGAAATAGTCATTTTGACAGAGGCAATAAGTCTTGATCATCAGGGAGGAATGGGCTGCTGTTACATTGCTGGAATATGGAGAAATACACACAGAACCCAGGTGTGGGTATGCTTAAAGACTCCCTGAAAATTGTGAAAGCAAATAGGCAAATGAAACAACCCCAGCCTGAGAAGGGCATGGTGACAAGGGTCTTCAAGTCCTTAATGTGAGGGTCTGATTCTCACCACCTAAAGTCACCCAGAGCAGCAGAGGGCTGAGAAAGGGCTAGTCTGGATTGGGTAATGCTATGGGGAGGCAATGAGTGCCAGTTATGGCTCTGAGACCAGCTTTACCAACAAGGATTAACATTCGTCCCACCACTCCTCCTCTTCCAAGTTTCCCCCAGGAAAAGAAGCCTAATGGAATCCTGGAAGAGTGTTTTCCAAATATTTATGAGAATGTGGATCTGAGCAACAAGGGGTAGACTGTAATGGACATGGAGATGTGCTACCTACCTTCTTTGCAAGAAAGAGTTTATTGCCCCAACTGTCCAAGTGCTGTCAGCCCCTTCAGGAACTACCTGCCCTTTCTGGGGTGACCCACATCCAGCAATGGATGTAATCATGGGTAAAAGTTTTCAGCCAATTCAGCCCAGAGAGTTAGAGCCATTTCAGTCCAAGAGCTCATTGTCAAGATTATCAAGTTTGATGTCATGTCCATATCACAAATCAACTTCTCCTGTCTCGTCTTATGTTTTTGCCTTTGCTTGCACAGTGGATCCCAAGGGCATTGCTTAATAAACATTGCCTACTTTTTATTATCTCAGAGTATAAAAGAACTCAGCCAGCCACAGTGGCTCACGCCTGTAATCCCAGCATTTTGGGAGGCCAAGATGGGTGAATCACCTTAGGTCAGGAGTTCAAGACTAGCCTGGCCAACATGGTGAAACCTCGTCTCTACTAAAAATACAAAAATTAACTTGGCGTGGTGCCAGGTGCTTGTAGTCCCCACTACTTGGGAGGCTGCGACAGGAAAATTGCTTGAACCCAGGAGGCAGAGGCTGCAGGGAGCTGAGATCATGCCAGTGCACTCCAATCTGGGTGACAGAGTGAGACTCCGTCTCAAAAAGTCATAATAATGATAAAAAGAGTGTAAAAGAACCCCACTTGGATTATTTTTTCTAAATGAGACTCAGCACAGAGAGTGAGTCATGGGAGATCACAGAGTATAGCTCAGGACATTTTCACAACTCTGTACAGACATTTCTAGTGTATGTTTTAAAATTACTCTTAGGTTTGTACTTTTAGCACGATGATAATTGAGGTGGCGTGTATATAAATTGTCAAATATCTTTAGTTCATATGTATAGAAAATGTACATAATATATTTTAAAATTCTAAAAAGTTCCCAGGTAAAAATTATCTCAAAATGGATCATTGATCTAACTGTATGACTTAAAACTAGAAAAACTTCAAGAAGAAAGCACAGAAGAAATTCTTAGTGACTTTGGGTTTGACAAAGACTTCTTAAATACAAAAAAAACAGCTTGAAAAAATCAATAAATTAGATTTCATCTAAATTTAACTTTTGCTCAGCAAAAGACACTTAATTTTTTAAAAATAAACCACAGATGAGGGGAAAATATTTTCAAAATCTATATTCAAAAAAGTATTTGAATATGTAAAGAATTCTCACAA
The DNA here is from genome assembly GCF_000951045.1 of Mandrillus leucophaeus. Lineage (NCBI taxonomy): Eukaryota > Metazoa > Chordata > Mammalia > Primates > Cercopithecidae > Mandrillus > Mandrillus leucophaeus. Next base: position 3,010,668 of record NW_012103454.1, read on the forward strand.
CTCAATGATAAAATAAATAGTCCAATAAATATGGGCTAAGCATCTGAACTGTTGCTTTACCAAAGGAGATGTACAGATGTAAAATACAAGCTCATGAAAATATGTTCAACACCATTAGTCACTAAGGAATTTAATTAATTAAATTAGAGTGCATTTTAAATGCAAATTAAAACTACATGAGATACTAGAATTTCTAAAACTAAAAAGACTGTTCATAGAAAGCATTGATGAGGATGCAACTAGAACTCTTATACAATGTTCTTTTAAATGTAAAATAAAACAACTGCTGTGGAAAACCAGCTGGGCGTTCATTATTAACACAACTCAGCGATTTTACTCCTGGATATTTATCCAAGAGAATTTAAAACATATGTTCATAACAGTTTTATTCGTAATAGACCTAAACTGGAAACAACCAAATATTCACCAATGGTTGAATGGATAAACAAATTGTGGTACATCCTTACAACAGAACAGAACTCAGCAATAAAGAGGATGGTACATCTGATACATGCCACCATAAGGATGAATCTCAGAAACGTGAAGAGTTCATAGTGAATGATTCCATCTATACTAAATTTTAGAAAATAAAAGCTAATCTCCAGCGACAGTAAGTAGGTCAGTGGTTTCCTCTAGCTGTGGGTCAAGGTTGGGGTGGGCAAAATGGATAATGACCCACAATTAGGCAAGGGGAAACATTCTGGCTTGCAGAAAATATTCTACATGATGAATGTGGAGGTGGTTACACAGGTGTATATATTTTTCAAAAGTCATAAAACACTACCTTAAAATCTTTGAGTTATTCTATGTAGATCACAACGTTTTTTAAGAAAAGAATGTTTAATTTTTTAAAAGAAGAAGTAGCAAACAAAATGCAAACAGAAACTTGAACAGATATTTATATATTCATGTCCATGGCAACTTTGCACAATAGCCACACGGTGGAAACAATCCGCATGTCCCTCAACAGATGAATTGATAAACAATGTGGTGCATAAATACAATGAAATATTTTTCAGCCTTAACAACGGATGAAATTCTGACACTTGCAACAACATGGATGACCCTTGAAAACATTATGCTAAGTAAAATAAGCCAGGCACAAAAGGACAAATATTTTATGGTTCTATTTATATGAGTTTCCTAGAGTAGCCAAATTCATAGAACGATGTTTACCAGGGGCTAGGGAGAGAGGGAAATGGGGAGTTAGTAACTAATGGGTACAGAGTTTCAGCTAAGGAGTATGAAAACGTTCTAGAGATGGATGGTGATGATGGCTGCACAACAATGTGAGTGTATTTAATGCCATAGAACTGCTGATATGGTTTGGCCGTGTCACCACCCAAATCTTATCTTGAATTGTAGCTCCCACAATTCTGTGTTGTGGGAGAGACCTGGTGGAAGGTTATTGAATCATGGGAGTGGGTCTGTCCGGTGCTATTCTCATGATAGTAAGTCTGATGGGATATGACGGTTTTATAAAGGAGAGTTTCCCTGCACCAGTTCTCTTCTCTTGTCTGCTGCCATATGAGACATGCCTTTCACCTTCCACCATGATTGTGAAGCCTCCCCAGCCACATAGAATTGTGAGTCTATTAAACCTATTTCTTTTGTAAATTGCCCGGTCTTGGGTATACCTTTTCAGCAGTGTGAAAATGGACTAATACAACTGTACACTTAAAAATTGTTGAAATGGTAAATTTTATGCTACATGTATTTTACCACAATAAAAAAGGAAGGGTAGTGAATACAGTATGTGGGGGGTGGGGGAATGGAAGTCCCAATTAAATAAATGCTATGTTTCATGAGTAGGGAAAGCATGGAGACCAACACAAGCTGATTTGCAAGGAACAGTGAAGCAATCCTGGCCACGAAAACACAAAACATGTAAACAAAGGATCAAGGAGATTTGAAAGTAGGAACTTCAAATAGCTACTGTCCTGACGAACAGGATAGGTGAATCCAATGACCTGATTATCACCTTTAGAAACTCGCATCTTAAGTCCACTCCCAGAGGGTTATGTTTCTACCTCCCCAAGGCTTTTAATGGAAGCATGAATTTCACGAGAGATTGCCGCAAAATTGGCTAAATGGAAATATTTGGGTTTGGATTTGGTCCCGTCTGCACAATAATTTCTCTGTGGCCTAAGACAAAAGGGTCATTAGATTTGGGCTAACATGACTCGAAATTCATAAGAGGAACACTGGCAAGCTGCTAAGATTCAGAGGAGATCAACAGGACACAAGAATCAGCTAAACTTGCAGGCACTGCAGCCATGGCAACAACCTTGGCAAATCCTCCACACAGATAGTAACAAGCCACTTCAAAATCACTGGGAGTGGAGCCAAGAGAGGTAACACTGAGACAAGGACTTTGTAAATCTTAAGGATAAACTCCTCCCCAAACAAGAAAAACAAAGACATCATCTAAAGCATTTTCTTTGATTTTTTTCTGATCTCTCTAAATTTAAGAAGCCCGGCCTTAAAGTCTGGAGGATCAAGCCCAGCTTCCCAAAGGGAAAGACAAATTGTCCCAAAGTCCTTAATATTCAGGTCTATTAAACATCAGATCTGTCTGGAAAGACCCTAAACCTTATGACCCATTTTGAATGAAGGACGATATTCAACAATATCAGGAAATTTCAGATACAGGATCAAAGATAACATTAAATCTAGTAAGCTTGACTACAAGGAGAGAAATGCTTTTGACCATTGAAGGATGTGGAGAAAAAGTGGCTGAAGTTGCTGCGTTATAATTGCTGGACATAGAGAGCCAAAGAACTTTTCCTGGGGAGGTATCTCTTTTCCACGAATGTGTAATTGCAAGGAATTCATTGCAATTTTAGGAAAGGTAAGAACCTTCTTCTCAAAAAGTTAAAGAGTAAGAGCATAACAATTGGCATTCCAAAAGGGAATCTCCAGAGCAGCCCAGTATCGCCACAATTGTAAATATGAAACAGTACCAAGTTTCATTAGAAGTTCACCAAACTATAAAATAGGAACAGATGTTGAAAAATTTTACCTTTATTGTACTACTACAGGAATAAACTCTCTAACACTGCCTTATAATCTAATAAGGTAAAGTTTAAACAGGAGCCTTGCCCTAATTCAAGAAGAAATTTCATCTCTTTCATAGATGTCATATTGATCAGCAGTCAGAAATAATCATAACTGAATGTCTTTCGTCATCAGTTTGACGACTAAAAATTCTAGAACAATTTAACAGGAAAAAAAAAATTCAAGGGCCCTTCACCAAGCAACAATGTTAGTGAGAGTAGCGTTATTTGGAGCAAATAAATTATGCATTGAATGAGACAAAAATTTTATCATTGAGATCCACATCACCAAACAGGAGGCAA
>NW_012103454.1:3014076-3016504 GCF_000951045.1 Mandrillus leucophaeus
TGGAAGTCCCAATTAAATAAATGCTATGTTTCATGAGTAGGGAAAGCATGGAGACCAACACAAGCTGATTTGCAAGGAACAGTGAAGCAATCCTGGCCACGAAAACACAAAACATGTAAACAAAGGATCAAGGAGATTTGAAAGTAGGAACTTCAAATAGCTACTGTCCTGACGAACAGGATAGGTGAATCCAATGACCTGATTATCACCTTTAGAAACTCGCATCTTAAGTCCACTCCCAGAGGGTTATGTTTCTACCTCCCCAAGGCTTTTAATGGAAGCATGAATTTCACGAGAGATTGCCGCAAAATTGGCTAAATGGAAATATTTGGGTTTGGATTTGGTCCCGTCTGCACAATAATTTCTCTGTGGCCTAAGACAAAAGGGTCATTAGATTTGGGCTAACATGACCCGAAATTCATAAGAGGAACACTGGCAAGCTGCTAAGATTCAGAGGAGATCAACAGGACACAAGAATCAGCTAAACTTGCAGGCACTGCAGCCATGGCAACAACCTTGGCAAATCCTCCACACAGATAGTAACAAGCCACTTCAAAATCACTGGGAGTGGAGCCAAGAGAGGTAACACTGAGACAAGGACTTTGTAAATCTTAAGGATAAACTCCTCCCCAAACAAGAAAAACAAAGACATCATCTAAAGCATTTTCTTTGATTTTTTTCTGATCTCTCTAAATTTAAGAAGCCCGGCCTTAAAGTCTGGAGGATCAAGCCCAGCTTCCCAAAGGGAAAGACAAATTGTCCCAAAGTCCTTAATATTCAGGTCTATTAAACATCAGATCTGTCTGGAAAGACCCTAAACCTTATGACCCATTTTGAATGAAGGACGATATTCAACAATATCAGGAAATTTCAGATACAGGATCAAAGATAACATTAAATCTAGGAAGCTTGACTACAAGGAGAGAAATGCTTTTGACCATTGAAGGATGTGGAGAAAAAGTGGCTGAAGTTGCTGCGTTATAATTGCTGGACATAGAGAGCCAAAGAACTTTTCCTGGGGAGGTATCTCTTTTCCACGAATGTGTAATTGCAAGGAATTCATTGCAATTTTAGGAAAGGTAAGAACCTTCTTCTCAAAAAGTTAAAGAGTAAGAGCATAACAATTGGCATTCCAAAAGGGAATCTCCAGAGCAGCCCAGTATCGCCACAATTGTAAATATGAAACAGTACCAAGTTTCATTAGAAGTTCACCAAACTATAAAATAGGAACAGATGTTGAAAAATTTTACCTTTATTGTACTACTACAGGAATAAACTCTCTAACACCGCCTTATAATCTAATAAGGTAAAGTTTAAACAGGAGCCTTGCCCTAATTCAAGAAGAAATTTCATCCCTTTCATAGATGTCATATTGATCAGCAGTCAGAAATAATCATAACTGAATGTCTTTCGTCATCAGTTTGACGACCAAAAATTCTAGAACAATTTAACAGGAAAAAAAAAATTCAAGGGCCCTTCACCAAGCAACAATGTTAGTGAGAGTAGCGTTATTTGGAGCAAATAAATTATGCATTGAATGAGACAAAAATTTTATCATTGAGATCCACATCACCAAACAGGAGGCAAAGAAATCGAGTGTCATGTGTGGATATTGACACATCTGGGTGTTAGGCTGCGGTCTCATCATTCGATTGCACAGCATCCTGAACAACAAAACGTCTTAAAGCTTGCACAAGCAACTTTCTGACATCTCTGCCCTTGATGTGGAACCATCAGCACGTCCCAAATCAAATGACAAAGCTGTCAAGTCTGCCAAATAGTGTTCACATTTTAAAAGTCAACTGCCAGTCCCTTATTGTGCCACAGTTAAAACATCAATTCATAAAGAGAACATCAAATTATTTTGCTACCCCCATTAATTGCATTATATCTGAAACCTCATTACCCTCAAGGAGAAATGAGCAAATGAGATTTCCATTGTTTAATGGGAACAGTACAATCAATAGAGAGTAATCTTCATCTCCAAAGAGATATGAAGCCATCACAGATTGCACTGCCCTGCTGGAGACCAGCCCTTGGCAAGGGCACCCTTAGTGATTCCAAAGGTACATTGCTTTGTACCTTTCTTGATCTCTGCACTTTTTATTCTAATATGTCTCCAAGGCCATTATTTCAAACAGTGTAAGTTATAACCACCCAAATCTCAGTTTCAGGGCAAACAAAATGATTGCAAGTAGAGTCTTACTCAAAAAACTATTCACCTTCTCCATAATTGCTCCTTTCACAGTACCACATGTCATAACTCAGGCCCCATGGCAAATAAGATGAGGTAACAGTTAGCCTCAGACGTAGTTGACCATGTTCACCACCATGAAGAGATCCGATGTAATAGAAAATGAATACTCCTGAGTTCTTCTTCAGTAAAACACTAGAGAGAAAGTACTAGAGCTGATTTATTTACTGAATT
>NW_012103455.1:0-507 GCF_000951045.1 Mandrillus leucophaeus
AGAGATGGGGTTTCGCCATGTTGGCCAGGCTGGTCTCGAACTCCTGAGCTCAAATGATCTGCCCACCTTGGCCTACCAAAGTGCTGAGTTTACAGGCACGAGCCACGGTGTCCAGCCCTATTTGTGTGCTTTTTGTTGATGATTCTGCCTTTACAATAGCCCCTAAGCATAGTGCCAAACTGCTGGCTAGTGTTCCTAGATACAAGAAGTCAGGGATCGGCTTCAGTTGGGCATGAGTTACGGATCATCAATGAGTTCATAATGTTAATGCATCAATCATATACATCAGATGAGGTGTCTTTCAAGAAAATCACACACACAAAGAGGTTATGTATAGATTGTTTGATGAAAATGAATGGAGGCTCGCAGGAATCTAACCCTGCACTTCCTTTAGGAGCAACGGTTCTGTATTTGTTAATTCAGTATTTACAGCAACTATATAGAACACAACTACCATGAAACATGAAAATCCATTGTATATAATGAATAAATTTACCTTACATTTTA